>NC_056729.1:360512055-360595124 GCF_019279795.1 Protopterus annectens | reverse complement strand
TTCCACAAACATTTAAATTTGTACTTTTTCTTGATTTACACATTTCTCTGCTTTATACAGATTTTCATAAAATTTCTGAAATATTTCTAACACCTCTATAAGATCTCTGGTTATTTTCCTTTAGGCTCCTTAAGCTTGGCAACAACCCCTTCTACTTTCTGTTGCCTGAGAAGTTGTACTGAAAGTTTTTTATGCTCTAGAGCTATTATCAAAAACAGTTACTCAAAAATAATCTTTCTACATTCTTGAATATTACGGAGGTAGTCCATTATTTTCTCTTTAGCTCTCTGCAATTCTACTTCTTTTTGTTCTGTAAGACTCCCTGTATTTTGAAACACTTGAACCTATATCAGTCCCTGTAAATAATTCTTACTTCTTAAAGCATATTATTTTATTTTATTTCCACACTGTTTTTAAACTCCACTTTAATTTTATCCCACTGCCTAGTTATATTTTCAGAAGAAATTTCTGTCTTGTCTAATAACTCCTAAATAATTTCCACTACCCGTTCCTTAAATAACTCTCTTTTTAACAGATAAGTGGGGAAGTGCCAGTCTAATTTTTATTACATTACACTACAATTTTAATTACTGGTACGAGATCTGAAATAATTACTGGATGTGTATCAAAACTTTCAATCAAACACATATGTTCCTGTGAAATATAATTTCTGTCTAGCCTAGTCCAGTTTTTGTACCTTGGGGAATAATACAGTGGATATAAAAAGTGTACACTCCCCTGTTAAAATGCCAGGTTTTTGTGATATAAAAAAGTAAGATCACAATAAATCATTTCAAAACTTTTCTCACCTATAATGTGACCTATAATCTGTGCAATTTAATTGAAAAACAAATCTGTTAGGGGAAAAATATAAACAATAAAAAATGTACAAAACGCTGGTTGCATAAGTGTGCACACCCAAACTCCTGCTACTGAATTCACATCTTCCATATCAAATATTTCCATAAATGTCTTCAAAAATCTAGCCTCTTTTGTCATATTTTCCCTTCTATTCCCCAGAGATATATGCTCGCTATTGCAAATCCAACTCCAGTCCCCACATATAAGTAATATTTCCTGCTAAAAGTTGAGTAATTCTCCCAGAATTTTCTTAAACTCCACTGTAGCAGTTGTAGATGGGATACAAATAACATGCCAGTATAATCCTCATTTGCCAGTAGCAATCAGTACTACAAATCTACCATTATAATTTTTCCTCTTCTATCACTATTTGAGCTCCTCTCACAATTAACAGTACTCCCCATTCTTTGTCCTAGATATTCCGCTGAATAACCATCCTGAAATCCGTTCTTTATCAAATTCACATGCTTAATTCTTTCCAAATCTGTCTCCTGTAGCATAGCTATTTGCACTCTGCATTTTTTAATATAGTTCACTACTCTTTCTTTTTATGTATATCTGTGAGACCATTCCCATGTAAACAATAATATGGAAAGTATCATTATGATAAGTTATTAATCCCACCTGTTATACATAACAGATTTTTTTTTTAAATGTCTAGCTTCAGCTTTCGTGTTACACGCATACACTAATGTTTGGCAGGTTGATCTTTTACACAGTTGTTTCTTGTTATGGACCTATGGCACATCTTACAAAATTTTTGTTTTAACTAAAACCTCAAACAAAAAACAAACACATCCCCAAAACCCATTAACTTAACACTAACAGAAAACTATGAACATCTTCATATAATGAAGTGTAACCATCTTAACAGGACTAATTGTCTCACACTGATAGCCACACTCACAAGCTTGAATTAACCTATAATGAAGGCTATCCATACTAAAACTCACGGTACAACCTGTATTCCTCTCCTTGACGTAGAAAACTGGAATGCTTTCACAAAACATTACTTCCTAGCCACTGAAAGAAAGTATTCTGTTTTCATTGAACCTTTATCAGACTGTCTCCATAGGAACACAAGAACCAGATATACAGTTACCTTCCACTACAAGCTTTTCATATTGCTCTGTGAAAATGTGTGTACTAGAGGAAACATTTTCATTATATTCAATGTTCTTTTATTTATTTGCTTTCTCTTAAAACTTATTAATTTCCAAGTTGCTGGTTTTCTTCCTGTTGATCTCCATGTCCCAAATCCGGCCTTTGGTTCATTTCCATTATATTCCTGGTTCTTCTAGTCAACTCTTTGTGCTTTTTGTCTGTCACTAAAGCATTTTCATTTGGAACATTTTATTGGCATACTCTCTACATGGAGTTTATTATCAGAAGAATAAACAGCAGAATGCCATTCTGTTTGATACCTCACTTTTTGTTTGACAACTTTTGTATTTCCTCCTTTGCATGTTCTCCATCAAAAAATTATTTTGACCCTCTAGGAAAAAAATATTTTGAAAATACTTGGAAACAGCAGCTTGAATTTCACCTATGCTTCTTGAAATTTCCAGATTTCTGGAAAAAATGTACTCCTCTTCTGCCTGGTGTACAGTGAATAATACTTTTCCACAAACTCTCAACTGTCTCCCACTTTTACTACTTTGTCCTTCTGCCACAGTTTTTTCAGAATCAACTCATTCTGCTGGTAGGATTGCATCTTGACTATTAAAGGTCTGGGCTGCTTTCCCATGGCCAGGTTTGGGACGCACACACACAATGTGCCCTTCACTGTGGAATACTAGTTCAGTTGCTTATTTGTGCTTTCATAAAATTAATACAGTCTGTTCCTTCCAGTTTTCCTACAGCAGAAAATGCCAGGTTTCCCCTGTGTGTTCTGTCCTCTATTTCTACCATTTTTGAAAGATCTCTTCTTCAGCTGTCCCATACTTGGCCATGTTTTTCTTCATCATCTGATTTTTGCAGTCAGTTTATCTGAATATTTGTTTAAACGCCTTCCATTTTTTCTCGCCTGTTATTTGAGTTGATATACTTCTTCAGTGTTTCATTTATTTTAATCAGCTCTGAGAACATTTGCATTTTTTCCTCTAGATTACTTAAAGTCATGTCTTGAACCAAAGCTGGACCATGAACTACTTTTTGCTGAACAGCTGCAGGATTCTTCCCAGCCAATGTTTCCTCCTCATATTTTCTAACTGGTTTTCTTTCAGGTTCTCAGATTTTTTTTTTTTGGCATCCAGGCAGTGCACTTACTAGCCAGTTACTGAAATCTGCCCAAGACAAATTTACTGTCTCTCTTTTCTGAGTTTCTGTTTTCACACTGGGACAGCTGAAATTAAGCTGATACTCAGTTTGCAACCATCTTGGAAGTCAAGATGTCTGCTCCTTTGATTTCTGTGAGGGTTGGGGCCTTAGTCCAATGTTGTTTTATAGAGACTTATGTCAGTTACATTCTCAGAAAGTTTCACAAATAAATGCTAAATCATTTTGGAGATGCATTTCAATCAAAGAACTAAAATAGCCCAAAACTAGGACAGTCAGGTAGTGCTCAGGAAGGCTGAAAGAGCTCGTCAGAGAAGGGTTCCCTGAAGCCCTCGTTCTGAGAACCCCCTCTGCCTCTGGGGTGGTATCTACCATTAAATCCACTCCTGCTGCCCCTGGAAGAGGATTCTTCCTGCAAATCAGGGAAGACCCCTTGGGATTTTCAGAACCACATCTTCTTCCTGCTCTGCTTCCTGGAAAACATTTGTTGGGGAGAAGAAAACGTAATTCTCATGGCAGATAGAGTCTTGCCTTTCTGTTCACTGCGAGTCATAATCTCCTTAACCAATGGTCCAAACAAGGAGGAACCATCAAAGGGGGCATTTATGAATGACGCTTTGAAGGGGTCCACAAATCCGCATAATCTCATCCAGGTATGTCGTCTAAGGGCTATGCTTGAACCAGCCACTTGAGAGATTCCCTTCGTTGTATGGGAGATTAGCCTCATCGAAGATTCAGCAACAGAAGCCATGGTATGCAGCTGTCGGCAGACCTTTTTAAAGCTTCCTCTGACAGCGACTGCCCCAAATATGTGGAAATTCCCTTCATCAAGTCTCTCTGGAGGTGAGTGAAATGTGCCAGATAATTTAATGCCCTCAGTAAAAAGTGGCTGATGCATACACTCGCTTCCCATGCCTGTCTAAGGCCCAAGATTCTTTGTTCAGGGGGTGGACAGTAGAGCTCTTTCTTGGTGGCTGCTGACACCACAATGGCATCAACTGGGACACCTTTGCTCCAGATGGGATGAACCTTGAGGGGAAAAAGGTACTTTTCCGAGTGCTTTGGGACTGGTTCCATGGTGTCAGACTCCTTCGCAGCCTGGTGGGTGATGAGTTCAATAAGTCTGTCTGCTGATGGAATCACCCTGGATGTAGATGGCCCTATCCCAAATGCCTCCAGGAACAATGACTCCTCCAAGAAAGGGGGTTGGTACGACCATCCACCCCTTAGTTTTAGAATTTCTAAGATAACTCTAAAGGAGATATTGTCGGGTGGAGGTCAGGGGCAACCATTCTCCTTTGAAGTCAGTGTCCTCTGTTAATGACTCCAAAGGGGAATCAATATGCTTCCTCTTGCACCGGTGCTTCCAGGGGACCTCCTCCATGGGGTACTCGGGGGAGGACTTGGAAGACAGGGAAACCCCTTGCTGAGGTGTTGGCTGAAGGTTCTTAGGAAGGAGCTGACCATGGAGTGGAGAAGACAGGAGCAAAACCTCGATCCACGACAACTTGGGAAAGGCCTGGTGGAGGACAGAGCATCTCTCAAGGAGTCAAGAAAGCCTTCTCTGCCACCTGGAATGCACAGGATGCCAGAGGAGCCTGAATCCCTACCCAGACGCCAAAGTTCCCAAGGGAGAAAGAGACCAGGTCACCCTGGATCAGACACTGCCGGAAGGCATTGGACCAGAGTTATTGAAGGCAGAGGCTCCCAAAGAAAGGGACGGCTCTGAGAAGGATAGAGTCAGAGCCAACACCAACTCTGAAGACCTGGCTTCGATCCCTCGGATCCGCGACCTGCTCTTATTCGATCAAATTGGAGCTGAGCCAGTCTGGGACTCTGTCCTAGCCAGGAAAAGAAAAATCTCATGATCTGACACTGATCCACTCAAAGTCACCAGGCTCTGGGACTCTGAAACCCAAGGGATTGGAGGTGGAGGTTGAGGTATTGGGTTCGTAGCTCTCACAGATCAGCGTGGGTCAGAGAAGGCAAACTCCCCAGATGAATCTGGGCTTTGAGGAAACTCATCATCTGATCCATCTCTGAATGTGAGAGCCGAGTGGACCTAGAGGACAAAGAGGAATTTGTAGACCACATCAGTGAAGCACCCACCCATGCAGTATGAGTTGGTGAAGGTGATTTGCTTTGGCATGGGGTAGGACTCCGAGACTTATGCTCTGAGCAGGAGTGCTTTGGAGGCTGCTCCGGATCCTAATGACATTTGATGGTTTCAAGAGGCTGCTCAGACCCAAGGCCATTGGCTCCAGCAGGGTGGGAGGATGGGTCGGCACAGACTCTCTCAGATCTGAAGAGCCTGTCAGATCCAGAGAAGTGTGGAGCTGAGGGATATGAAGACAATGGATCTGAAAGTTTTCTCCTCTTTTCAGAGGTAGAAGCTGAAGTCCCCAGGGAACTAGAGGGGGTCACTTCTGAGCAGGAGTCTGGACTCCAGAGGAGGGAAGAAGCCCTCTCAAGATGAGCTTGTTCCTCCCATCAGTCAGGGCCCAGGGACTGAAGTCTGAGCAAATATCGCAAAGCATAGCCATGTGCCCTGGGCCCAAGCAGTAAACACACCTCTTGTGGGCATCAGACTGGGGAATCTTATGCCCACAAGAGGCACATCTCTCAAACCTAGTGGGTTCCTCAGGCTTGTCTGACATAATTGTCAGGCACTCACACAACACAAGCACACTCACAGAAAGAAAGAACCAATCACATGCTACCACTAACAACTATACTAAACTGAAGGATAGCAGGAAAGTTTTTTTTTTTAGAAGAGAAAGGAAAGGAAAAGGGGAAAGTGAAACTACAAAAAGGGCAGGAAGGACCCAATGCCAGTGACCACTAGGATAGTGCAGTAACAGGGAAGGTATAGAAGAAAGGAAGACTAACTACTAATTTACAAAGAAAAAAAATGAGAAAAATCTAAGAAAACAAGGAAGACATTACCAACAACACTGGAGAGGTTCACAATCGTATCTGGAGCAAATGGCAGCAAATAAGACTAAGGGTTTGTTGGGCAGTGAGGCACTATGGGAGAGGGAGGAGTTTGAGGCTCAGATCGTATGTCTGAGAAATAGCCGGCTTGGATCCGAGGATGGATCCGAAGACCCATTCATGATGCATAATGAAATGGACATCAGATCAGCTTTTTTGTTAAATGTCTAGTTTCAGCTTTTGTGTTACATGCATACACTTTGGCAGGTTGAACTATTATACAGATGTTTGTCATCATATCCATTTGAGCCCATGTCACACCTTATAAAACATTTTGTTTTACTGAAAGCCCTCAAACAAAAAAAGAAACACTCCCCCAATACCCCCTGAAACCCATTAACTTAATGCTAATACTCACAACTATGTACATCTTTAAATATTGAAGTTTTACCCTCCTAATATGAAGAAATGTCCCAAACTGCCACACTTACAGACTTGAGTTAACTTAAAAGAAAGGTTATTCATGCAAAGATGCATGGTGCAGCCTGTACTTCTACTAAGTGTTGTCTGGTTTTTGTCTTATCTTTATAGTTCTCCCTGCTGGGAGAGCACCTGAATGCTTAGAGAGAACATTATCCTCCTAGCCAATTTCTCTATCAGATTGTAGCCAATTTTTTTCTTTACCATGTTGTCTCTATGGAAACATGAGGATCAGATACAGAACTGCTACAAAGCATACTTTTATTTGCTAGAAAAAAATTATAATATTCAATATTCCTTTTCATTTACTTGCTTTCTCTTAAAAAGTGTTACAAGATAAAGCTAAGTGCAAGTAAAAACAGCAAGGCAGGACCACCAGGGCTCTAAAATTCAGTTTTATTCCACAAACAAATAAGACAACAGGATAAATGCTTTCATGTCAATAAATCACGCTTCATCAGATCTCAAGAAAGAGAGCAAACAGCTCAGTTTAAATAACAGCATGTCCTGCCCATTAATAGAATGAGCATCAATTAATAAATTAAAATCAAAATCAATTAACACTATAAAAACTTTAAAGTGCAAGGCAGCAGAGACCATCAGCTTAATAGTTAGTTTACTTATTATTTATTTAAGGAGCTGTGCCTCTAGTGCAGGTTTTATACCAACATAATTATTTAGCCCAGGATGGATATGGGCACGCAGTCTGAGTATCCATTTTAACTCCACAGACTCAAGATGGTTATTCAAATTACCCACTCTTGCGTTTTTATTGACAAGCTGTAGAACCATAAAGCTGAAACTATGCATGTTATGTACAGCAACATGCTTTGCCAAAGCATTCTGCAAATTCAGGTTCTTCGTATCATAAAGATTGATTGTATATCCTATCATTTAGCCTCCTAGAGGTCTTGCCACTGTAGAAACAATCACAGCAATTACAGCTGGCAAGATATACTAAATTACTACTATCACATGTGGCACTAAACCTAGGAGAGAATTTAAAATCCAAAACAGGGTGACTGAAAATCTGTGTTGTAGATCTCACACTACACATATTGCAATGTCCACAGGGGAAGGTACCAGATCTTAAACTCCTTACACTTGTAACATCTCCAACACATTTAATTTTGTCTTTACACAAGAGTCGTTTTAAATTCAAACTGTTTCTATAAACAAAGCATGGTGTCTCTCCAACTATATTAGCCGTAGTAGGATCTACAGTGAGTACATGCCAGTTACGCCTGGCAATTTCCGTCATGACAGCATTATCATTGGCATAAGTCATTGTATAACAAAGTCTATTATCCTTATAATGTTTACCAATACCACCCCCTGATAGTTTACAATCACCAAATACCTCACTCTTAGCCCTATCTAATATAGACCTACTATATCCCTGGTCCACAAACAAATGATCTAAAAAGTCCAGCTGGATATTCAGATCATTGGGATCTTTTACATATCCTTTTTATTCTACAATATTGCCCTTTAACTATATTGGGAAATATAAATCTGGGGTGCATACTACTGAACTCCAACAGACTGTTCTTCCAACAAGGTTTCTGATATAAACCTGTAGTTAGTATACCAGAATCATCTTTACACAAAGTGACATCCAGAAAATCCACATTGGACATAGAAGATGTCATCGTAAATTTCAAAAAATCATTCGTGGATTCCAGATAATCAATAAAGTCACATAGGTCAGAGTGTCCCCCATCCCAAAATAAAAGAATATCATCCACAAACTGCCTATATAGTCGGACATGTGGATAATAAACACAATTAAACAAAAACGCCTTCTCCCAATAGTGTACAACCAAGTTGTCATAGGAATTTGTGCATGGGGTGCCCATAGTGACACCCCATTGCTGCAAATAAAGTTGACCATCAAACATAAAGACATTATTACAAAGAACCATATCCAACAACGTACACAGTAATATCACATCATTCCCCATCATATCTATGCCATTCAAGATCTCCCTAATTGCTTCCAGGACGTACTCATTGGGTATGGAGGTAAACAGATTTTTTACATCAAGTGTTACCAATATACATCCAGGGGGCAGAGGTTCTCTAGTATATAGACCTATATCATCTAACAACTGAATAGTATCCTTCAGAATGGTGGATATTCCCTTCACTATTGGTCCCAGTTTTTTTCTCTATGAAAACAGCCATGGTTTCAGTCACCCATCCACCAACTGCAACAATAGGCCTCATAGGAGGTAAACATAGGGATTTTTGTACTTTCGGTAGGCCCTTTATGTGGGGAATAAATGGATGTTCCACACACAAGTAACTATAACTCATAGTCAATTTGCCTGCACATTAACAAGTCATAAAGATTATCTTGAACCTGTCTAACAATATTCGTAAAACGTACATCAACAGCAACATAAGTTTCCGCATCTTGTAACAACTCATTCATAGCATTGATATAATCAATATAATTCATAAGAACAATCCCCCCACCTTTATCCACTGGTCTAACAGTCACATCGGCATTGTTTTGTAAAGACCACAAAGCCTCCCTTTGACCAGCATTCAGATTAAAATATGAACATTTACACTCATTTTACTATAAAATTGCTTACAAATATCCCTCTCACAAGTTTTAATGAAACAATCAACATGCACCGGTAAAATAGGGTTATACTGGCTCTTACGTTTCAATGAATAACCAGGTCACACATGTTCAGCAGTATCCTTCATGTACATCAATTTTAGTGCAACACTACGCCTAAACACCCTCAAGTCGGTAAGCAAAACAGTCACATCTGTGCCTGTCGAAGGGATAAAAGATAACCCTTTATCCAATAAAGAAGATTCGGACGAAGTTAAAGCATAGTCAGATAAGTTAAATGCTAAACTATCTATCTCCTGGTTCGTCGATTCATATTGCTGCCTTCTCCCGAATACTTCATCTTGCGATGACCCCGGCTGCTTGTCCTTGTTTAGGACATTTTACGGGCCTTCACTGGCAACGGTAAAAAATGTTCCATATTTAGCAACGATAACACTTTAGGTCTAGCACCAGAGCCAGGAACAGAGTTATGTAAGGCTTGCTGATTAGGTGGAGGCATCTGGCCGTGTGTTGAAGCAGGTGAGAGTTCCAAACGCTCTGGCAAAATGTTGTTGTTAATGACAGTTACCGGCTCATCCAAATTAGTTGTAGAGGCCAACATCGACTGGGGAGCAGAAACGTTATGCAGCACATTATTCCCAGCAGAGTCAGGACCCAAACTTACAACACGGGAAGTGTCTGCAACAACATTGGTGGTATTATTATTATTCCTCAGCCATACAAAGACACTGCCAAGGCTAAGTGCCTTAATCCAGTCATTCCCCATGCAAGAATGAGAAAAAACACATTCATTTTTGTCATGCTGTTTTAATCTCACTTTGTTTTTTGCATTGCAGTGCCTAAAAAAAAAAGTTGTTCGGCTTTTCCCGGTTAGGGGTCGCCACAGCGGAACTCCCGTCCGCTAATGATTGACAGTGGATTGTTACGGTGCTGAGTTGCCAGCCTGACGTCCAATCTTCAAAGGGGGCACACCCTTTCAAATATGCAGCTACCTGCATGTCTTTAGACGTCATTCAACCGCTGGGAGGACATGCAGACTCCACACAGAAAGCGTTCCAGCTGAGAATCGAACAGGAGAACGTCTTGCTGTGAAGCGACAATGCTAACCGCTGCACCACCGTGGCAATTTCTTAAAACTGAACAAGGAGAAAAAGAGAAGGGAGAAAGAAAAAAACAGGAGTACCTTTTTACAACAGTATCCTCATTACACTTAAAAACTGAGAAAACTTTAAAGCATGCAAATAAAATCTTACACTATAAAAATCGTACTATTAAGAAAGACATTTGTTTTACTTACAGTTAACTATCTCCTTCCTCTTCCCCTGCTCTAAGTATTTTTCTGAACATTACTGACATGAAGTAGTGCATATACTTTAGAGTCCTCCACAACTCTGAAAAAAGTCCAATATTTCTAGATTTTCTTGTTCTGTCATATTTCACAAACATAATTTTGCTTTGTAATCCCACATTTGTCATTTTCCAAGTTACTGGATTTATTCCTGTTCATCTCCATCTCCCAAATGTGGTCTCTGCTTCATTTCCAACATACTCTTGATTCTAGTCTTTTCTTGTGCTCCCTTCCTTCTCTCCAACATTTTCCATTGAAAAAATTTCACTGGCATAGTCACTCTGCAGTCTTTATTACCAGAACAAGAAGCAGAATCTCCTTCTGTTTCACAGCTCACTTTTTGTTGGACAAACTTTTGTATTTCCTCCTCAGGATGTTCTTCATCAAAATATGATTTTGACCCTCTAGGGAAGAACATTTTGAAGACAGCTGGGGGCAGCAGTTTGAATCTCATGCCTGCTTCTCAACACTCCCTGAATAGTGGAATAAATTTACTTGTCTTCTGCCTGGTGTACAATGAGCAATCATTCTCCACAAACACTCTGCTGTCTCCCACTTTTAGCACTTTGTCCTTCTGCCACAGTTTTGTCAGAATCAATTCCTTCTGCTGGTAGGACTGCATCTTTACTATTAACGGTCTAGGTTGCTTTATTCCAGGTTTGCAACATACACCATATGCCCTTTCAGTTAACAACTCCTGCTGTGGAATACCAGTCCAGCTGCTTATTTGTGCTTTCATAAAATTACTACAGTGTGTTCCTTCCAGGTTCTCCAATACAGCTGAAAAATCTCAGTTTTTCCCTACATTCTATGTCCTCTAATTCTATTAATTTTTGAAACATTTTTTCTTGAGCAGTCTTGTATTCAGCCAGCCTTTGCTTCATTTTGACTTCTGATTTTTGCAGTTTTACCACCTCATCTGAATATCTGTTTGAAGCTTCTTCCATTTTTTCCAGCCTTTTTGAGGTAATATGCCATCAGTGTTTCATTTATTTTAATCTGGTCTGTATGCAGTTGTCTTCTTTCCTCTAGGTTACTGGAAGTTATCTCTGGAGCTTGCACTGCCATTTGCTTAGCTGCAGTACTTTTCCCAATCAGTATTTTTTCCTCACCTTTTGTAGCTGATATTCCTTCAGGTTGCCTGTATTTCTTTTTTCCTGGCATCCAAGCAGTGTACTTATTAACCAGTTACTGACATTTACCCAGAAACACAAACGTCCCACTGGCCTTCTCTGCTGAGTTTCTGTTTTTACACTGGGAGAGCTAGAATTAAGCTGTTACTCAATGTGCAGCCATCTTGGAAGTCCAGAAAGTATTCTTTCTTAGCTGAAACATAGCATTACAATGTAACAAGATAAGAAATGCAGGAAAGAAGCAAGTTAAAGTTAATATAATGTTGTGATCTTGAGGTGTGAGAGATGTAAAACTATACTGATTATATTACATAAAGAATTAAAAGATAATAGTGTCCCCTGTTTGTACAGAGATGGATGTCTAGATCATTCATAGTTTAAGCTACATACAAGTTTTTTTTTAACAAAACGGTTTGAAAAACAAAAAATGAAGAAAATATGAAAAATTTTAGCTCTTTCTTGCATTTACAAAGTTACTTGCTGTTCTTTTTTTTTTTTTTACATTAACACCTGCTTTTAGCTAAAGACAAGGGGCCTGCAGGTTCGGGCAATTAATCATGACAGGTCTGAATAGTGTGGAGTGAAATCTGCAAGGTATAGTATAATTAACTTTTAATGGGATACTGGCAAGCAGTTCAGTGAAACAGTGTGCTCTAAGTGAAATATGCAAAATACAATGTAATTACCTATTAAAGGGATATTGGCAAACAGTTCAGTTTGGTATAAATAAATGAAGTCTGAAACTGTGTGAAGTTTAAAGTTATACCCACAGTTACCTCAGAACAACCTTAGTACTTCAATCCATTAAATATAACACTGCACAATTTAATTTATTTAAGGGTAGCCAACTCAATTTTTTAAGGCTTAATGTTAATGGTTACTGAAGGCATACATGCTATTTTTCATACCTGGGAGGGGAATAGAGATAAAACAACATATAGCAATGTTTATGTGGAAACATGGGATCTAACATGTGCATTAGCATGGTTAACCTTAAATGCAGAATAGGCAATGCCTGATGGTACAGCCAACAATTTAGAGCAACTGCTCCTACTTGGAGGTAGGGACCTCCTTTTTATAATGTGCATATAGCCTTCCTGTGTCAGCTGTGAGTTAAATCGTTTTTCTTTGAAAATGTATATATTTTTTTTTTTTGCTTCTTGAGCATTTTTACTGAAGTGATAGGTATAGAAAATGCAACATAGGTTCAAACAGAGAGGAGATGAATCAACTGCAAACAAGATCAGCCTGACAAATCATTAGTGTGTGCATGTAAGCTGCAAATTGGAAATGTATATTAAAAAGAGCTGTCATGTATAATATGCAACAGCAATACCTTATCAGAATGGCTGCTTTGTCAGTATCAATATAGAATGTAAACGGTCATACAGGTATAGGCAAAAAAGTAGAGTGTTAAATTATATTAAGAAGTACTGCAAACACCGATGTTCAAGGAAATGCATTTGGATATAAATAAGCATCTGGATTTGAGTATGGACAATCATCAGGCTATCACACATACAGAAAAACAAAAGTAACAATACTTACAGCTAAAGGGGCTCCCCTAGTGGTAGAAGAGGGGGGGAAAGTGACAATAATAGATATTTGTGTTATTACGGGGTTATTGGCGAGGGGATTAGTCTGGCATGTAATTATATTCTAACTAAATTACTATTATGGATCTTAGTAATATACTTTTAGCAGCGGAATATTATTTATGAGTTCGGATTGGAAACTGATTTGCAATATTAAGTATGTAATGAAGACCTAGAAAAGAAAATATAACAAAAGAAGGTTGATTTCTGAAGAAATATATGTAAATATTTAGTATGTAAGATGTGAATTCAGTAGCAGGAATTCAGGCAGAAATTGCACATTATTCCCCAAAATACAATAACTGACTTCATTCTTAAGCAGTACAATTATAAATCTGAATAAAGGCACAAGAAATAATAAGTCTTTTGTAGCGCTCTCACCAGCAAAATGCAGGGGAAGAAAGGAAAGCTTTAACGTTGCTGCAGTAAGCTGGAATAACTTGGCAAGTAAACTTTATTTAGCTAAAAACACTGAGGTATTTAAAAAGGAAACTGATCTGATCAGTGATTTGGAGAAAAGTTTTATTTTTTTTTTTTGGGCAGGGGTGTAAATAAATGGAAACTGACTTCTTAAGATCTTATAACACATATTCAATAAAGTTGTTTAACAAAAAAAGATCTTATAAGACATCACAGGCCTACTTGCCACATTGAACATTGGGCTACAATGGATGGAATTATAGTTCACAGGGACTTGCATATTTAATTAAAGCTTTGAGACCCATCCAATAACTATCAGATTATGCACCAATAAAAACTAAGATGAAGATGCAGGACAATGATGTTAAAATGAGATACAGGCTTTTCCTGTTAAGGATTTAAGGAATGGATAGTGGATAGGATTAAAGTGTTATTAGGGAAAACTAAAATTACTTCAGAAGGGATTGTTAGTAAAATGGTATAAAATGAAAAAGAAGTATAAAAACAAGTCAGAAACAACACAGAAAGAGACATGGGAAAGAAGTAATAAGAGTTATTTATAGGGGTTTACAAAAGTAAAAGCACCACAGAAGGGGAACCTCAGAGTTCAAGCATAGGTACCACTGCAGAGGGTTAACGGGAAAACTTGGACTACATGCAGGAGTTTTAAAAAGTTTCTGCTAAGCAAGTTCTTTTTTATGACAACTGTAAAGAGCAAAATGTTTTAGCACAACTTAGGCAACTGAAAGTAGAAAAAGCTACAGTGAAACTTAGGGAGCTTATGATACAAAAAATAACCAAAGATCCTCTAGAGGCATTAGTAAAATTTCAGAAATTTTATGAAAATGTGTACAAAGGGGAATGGAGAAACCAAAAAAATGCACAAAATGAAATATTTATGAAAAACTTACTTATGCCAAGGTAAGAGGAAGATGAGACTCAAAAATTAATACCCAAGATAGGAAGGAAATAAATAAAAACAGTGATGTATAAAAGGAAAGTTTCTGAGAACTGACAACATTCCTATGGAAACGTGGAAGTCAGGAGGAATGAAACAAATATCTGGAAGGCTTTGCTTAACCATATTTTAAAAAGAAATGAAGTATACATGTCTTTGAAGAAAGGTGTGGATGGCTATATAACCCAAAGAGGGTAATGTCCTTTCTGATCCAGCTTCATAAACCATGACTATAAAGTGTTTATGAATACACTAGCTAAGTGACTGGCAAATGTTTTATCAAAGTTGATAACTATGGGCCAATGTGATTCTGTAGAGATGAGACAAACATTTAACAATATTAATATAACAATGAAGATCCAGCAGGAAGTGGAGTATAAGAAAATGCTGCTACTGCTGGTTACTCTTGTTGCAGAGAAAGCATTCGATAGAGCCACATGGGAGTGTTTATCTCTGTCAAACTGTGCTTAAACACAGAAACCAAGAAGAGATGTCTTCTTTTCCTTCTGTTATTTGCTTTACATTTAGAACAGTTAGCAAATAAATAAGGGATGTACACATTCAATGTTGTATCTGGTATTTTAGCATTATTTGCAGATGACATTATTTTGTACTTGATAGATCTAGTGAATGAGATTTTGGTGTTGTGGAACATTTTAAGCCAGCTTCAAGTCTTTTTAACATAACAAATAAAAAGCTAAAACAAAGGCTGTAGCAGTAAATTATATACCTATGCACAAGTTGGTTCAGTAATACCCATATTTATGGAGACATAAGATATAATATTTACATATATGGAATAAAAAGGATTCTGTTATGGCAGCTAAGTATACTTTTGAATAACCTATACACAAAATGATACAAAACTTACAGAACTGGAATCTGTTGAGTAAGGATATGGACAGTAAGATACAAGCAGTGAAAACATTTTTAATACCTTTACTCCAATGTAAGGGCAGGCATATTTTATCAACCAGAGATGCTGTGGATGAAAATCAATAAAAAGTGGAAGAAATTTATTTGGGAGGGAAAGCTGGCAAGAGTTAAAGGGGAAAATCTGACTCTCACCACAGAACAAGGTAATTTAGAGTAATTTGATTTGAAGGGGTAGTTCATAGCAATGCAGTTACAGCTCATACACAGTACAAGCAGTTATAAATTAAAGTAGAACATTACGATGAAACAGGGTAAGAAGTTTGACTGAGAGATAGAGACTAGGAGTTTAGTCCTTATGGAGAATAGTCACAACCATACAGAACTTTATATTCATAGGTTCATAGGTTCATACTAGGCTATCTGCCCTAGGGCATTTATAAGCCTAGCCAGAGTGTGTTTGGCTTTCGCCACCCATTTTAAATTAATTTTGCTATGCCTTTTTTTGAGGTTAGTATACTGTGCCTCTGTCTAACAGTGACACAGAAGTGATAGCCGGGGTAAACCTATGATCTCCCATCCACTCATCAAGATTCCTCTTGAAGAGAGTCAATGTGGGACTCTGCCTAACCTGGACTGGGATTTTATTCCAGAGTGAAGGGAGCCTCTGGGTTATGAATCTGTCCCTCCAGCATGTCCTACTTATTTCAGTGCTGAGGTTCAAGTCTCTTGAGCGCGTAGCTCGATGGGATTTGGATTTTCTGAGGTGCAGCATGTCCATTAATTCCGGGTTGGGCATGGCTTTATACGTCAGGCACAGATCGCCTCTGAGCAGGCGGTATGCCACTGAGTAGAGCTGGAGTTTCTTTAACCGGGCAGCATATGGCATCTGTTTGAGCCCTTTGAGGAGAATATTGTAAGAACCAAGCCAATGTGGGAATGGAGAAATAAGAGTTTACCAACAAGGACGTCTGCAAGTAGAGGTACAGAAAATAAGCAACAGGATGATGGAATTTACTGGGAGTAAAGAACTCATTAGGGCATTAGGTCAGAGTATGATGAAGTTACACAGGTGTTTGAACTGTAGATTAGGGACTGACTTCACTATGAGGTTCTGATAACAGGATACTGGCAAAGGAAAAGGGATAAAGCACTGCAAAGTAAAACACCAGCTCTGATAAGAGTTTTTAGTTGAGTCTGGAACAAAAGATGCATTAAAAAAGGAATAACTAGTATAGCATATAAAATACTGCACCATAACAATAAGAATCAATTTCAGGAGGATAAATAGATTTGGAAAAGAGAACAGAAAATTTACAAAGGAACAAAGGGAAGAAATCTACAGGGTTCTTTACTTACAGTAATTTTCAGAGGCTTGGAATTTTTGCATGGAAGTATCTGTATAGGTACTTTTATACTCCAACTAGAATTCAGAGGATTTTTCCTCAAGTAGATAGCAAATGTTACAAATGCAATGGGGAAGATAGAGGGAATGTAACAAGCTGGCAAATTTTAAAGATTCCCTACACATACTTTGACAGACAGGCTGAGGGAATACATGGTATTGACTATAGAGACAAATCTTTTGATTTGGGTTACAAGATCTGAAATTCCTAAACATGGCAAGTTCTTACTAAGGTTAATGTTACTGGCTGCTAAAAAAAGCAATTACCAGAAAATAAAAAACAAAATCTACACCAAATGTAAAAGAAATTTTGAATATTACAAAGGAGATAAAACTGGAGGTAGGACCTTTACAAAAGGGAAAAAGCAAATTCATAAACATAAATACAAAGTAATATTCAGGAGGATGACTAAGGTATACAGGAACAAAGACATTTATATGATGCTGCAGTGTATGAAACTGTTAAAAAGACAGCATACATGGACACTGCCTAACAATAATAACTTCACATACTTTAGTAGAAAAGCAAAAGTTTATGTTGCATTTTTTTTAAGTGTGAAATCCAATAAATGTGTTTTTCCTTTGGTTTCACTGTATTATGTTGACACACTACAATGCTGATGGCCGAATGATCGACCACAAAAGGTCAGCATATGCAGATGGTCAGGAGGTGTGATAGACTGACAATCCCCGGGTGGGGGAATATTCCATTTCTCTGGGGATTGTGCAATCTTGCAATTACTGTGCAATATTAGCAGGGGGTCCTGGGGTGTGAGGGTTGCAGGGGGCTTGACCACCTGTCAAATACAATGTTATTTGTTTTTTGGGTTTTTTTTTTTAGTTGCATGTGATGAGCATTTTACCCACACATGCGCAGCTGACTGTCGGCATTTCTGTTGTTAACATTTTGTGGTCAACAGTCTTGCTGTTAACATTGTGGTGTGCTAAAGTAAGGCACTAATTTTGTATATACGTATATGTATGTATATGTGTATATGTGTGTGTGTGTGTGTGTGTGTGTGTGTGTGTGTGTGTGTATGTATATATATATATATATATATATATATATATATACACATACATACATATGCCCACTGTCACTCTGCAGATGGGCAAGAGCAACTATTTTTTAATCCTACTGGCTGTTGCAAATTCAGTGGTTCCTGTGATGCTGGCAGACAACACCAGCTGCTACATGTACAACATTCTGGTGCAAAATAGTTTCAAACTAGGTCCACAAGCATTGTTTCTGAAAGGGTTCATACTTCTTTATAGCAGCACTTAGACATCTATAATGACCCAAAAGGTCAATAAAACCCAAAAGTCAAAGTCTGATAAAACAAATGAACACAGTAATTAGGATTGTTCATAGAGATGGATGCGATATTACAAAAGTAAACAGGATATATTAGTGTAGCTAAATTAATAACTGATAAAGTACTACCACAAGAACACAGGGTACTAAGGGAAGGGGAAAAATCGAATACCATCATTTAAGTATCGAACAGAGAAAACTATAAAGCAATTAAGGCAAGAAGTGTCACTGTTAGAAGACTATAGCAGAGGGAACAGATCAACAAAAATACTAAGAAAGATAGATGTGATAAAAGCAATGCACAGTATTAGAGCACCAGGATCTATCATGCAATATTGCAAATAAACTACAAATTTTAGCACAGCCAGAAAAACTTAGAAGATACACAGATAAATATAAAGGAAATGTACAAAATACGCAGTTTATTGATGACCCAAAAAAGTTTTATAGAGAATCGGGAAATAAGGTAAAAGGAATTGAAAGACTCCCAAAAAAGAGTAAGTAGATACATTTTGGAGAAGTATTTATGAAGATCCTGTGGAACATAACAAAGATGCTAAATGGATAGAAAATAGTAAAAGAAAGAATAAGAAGTTTAAAGGTACAGGATATGAAATGGGATGAAGTAACAGCCAGAGAAATTGAAACAAAAATAAGAAAAGCCTCTGATTGGAAAACCCCAGGCCCAGATGCAGCACCTAACTTTTGGTTAAAAGCATTAAGATCTTTGCACAAAGATTTAGCCATGAGTAAGAAGTATTTATATGCGCATCCCGAACAGACACCAACCTGGCTAACTACTGCAAAAACAATGCTACTAAAATGTGAACCTGCAAGCTACTCTAAAAATTATAGACCAATAACTTGCCTTCCGACGACGTATAAACTATACACTGGAAATTATGCTGATAGAGTTTATTGTCATTTAGAAGAAAACTCAATTATGGCAGTAGAACAAAAGGGCAATGAAAGAAAGTCATACGGAACAAAAGATCTTTTGTTGTAAATAAAGTCATAGTGGATAACTCCAAAATGGAAAGAATCTTAGTATGGCATGGATTGACTACAAAAAAGCATTTGATAGTATCCCACATTCATGGATAAAAGAGTGCATAAAAATGTATATGATGTACCCTACATTGATCGACTATATTACAGTGACCATGAAACAGTTGCATACCAGTCTGCAATTAAGCCAAGATAAAGACAAATTATTATCCCAGGGAAAAAAAATTAAAAGGGGGATATTCCAGGGTAACTCTCTGTCACCGTTGTTATTCTGCCTTGCCCTTAACCCATTAAGCTGTTTACTTAACAGCTTAGGCCATGGCTACAATTTGGCTCCTAGAAAACTACAAAGTGTAAAGACTTCTCATCTTCCCTTTGTCAATGATTTAAAACTGTATAGCTCATCAGATGAGGAATTGAAAGCACAACTGCAGGTTGTCAAAACTTTTTCAGATGATATAGGAATGTCATTTGGCCATGATAAATGTGCAAAAGCATGATTAAATGCGAATAAAACTCTGTATGATATAGATTAGAAGACTTACATTAATCCTGAACACAACAATGACATCTAGGAACAAAATCCAAGCTATAAACCAATTTGCTCTTCCTGTCCTAACTTACAGTTTTGGAGTGACTGACTGGCCCCAAAATCCTTTGGACAGATTAGACAGGAAAACAAGAAGGATGCTTCATGCTCACCAAATGATTTACAAAAAAATCAGTGTATACCAAGATTATATATTCCGCATTCTGAAGGAGGGATGGGCCTCCTTGAAATCGATTACATGTATAGAACTGCAATCGTGGGTCTCAACACATACCTGCTGACTTCACAAGACCCAAGCATAGTGAAAGCTTTGAAACATGAGGAGAATAAATCTAAGATGATTTCTTTGCTTAATCTAGCAGAAGCAAATCGGCATCAAGCAGGAATGGAAATCAAACCAGAAGTAGCTAAAAATCAGGCAGCAACTGAATGTGGCAAAAACAAAAGAAAGAATATAAGGTAAAGGACCAGATGAGAAGGGAAGAAACGTGGAAAATGCATAAATATAGTTGCAAGTATAGAAAACTTCTGGAAGAACCTTATGTTGATCAGGATCAAATGCAGGAATGGATAAGGAGAGGCGAATTCAAAACAAAAAATGAAAGGTTAACATTGGCGGCCCAAGACAGTGGGCTATGCACATATTGGTTTACAAAATCCATTGAACATGTGGGAGAAACAGGAAAATGTAGGTTTTTGTAAAACAGAATTGGAAACAGTCGCACACCTTGCTGCTGGTTGTGACATGCTAATAGCAGAAGGACTGTATACTAAAAGGCATAATAATGTGGCAAGACTATTGCACTGGGGATTGTGCAAACATTATGGTATTGAAGTGGCTGAAAAACATTGGAAACATAAGCCACAAAGCATCATATGATGACATTTCTATCACATGGGATCCACACATTACCAACAGTTCAAAAGATAGATGCTAGAAAACCGGATATAGTGGTTCATGAAAAGAAGACAAAAGTAGCATTGATCATTGAAATCGCCACACCCAGTGACTACAGTGTGTTGCGCAGAAAGAGACACAAAGTCATAAAATATCAGGATCTACAAGCAGCAACGAGAGCAATGTGGAAGAAAGATACTCAGACAGTTCCAACAGTAGTAGGAGGAATGGGTCTTATAAAAAAGAATCTACAATCGTATTTAGATGCGTTATCAATCCATGTAACCCCCATACGAATTGCAGGAGTCTTACTGGGCTCATTTCAGGTGCTGCAAAAAGCACTGTTGGCTGGCATCAAAGAATGAAACAATACTAATTTCACAAACTTTTAACTGTGCTTTGACTTAGGAATGGTATCCAGTCCCATCATGGTATTAGAAACCCAAAAGATTTGGAGGAATTAAAAAACAAATCTGAGCTGGAATCACAGATACATAAAAAATACAAAAATAAGCTCAGAAAAAGTTTGTCAGACTCATTCCGTCTACCATTTTCAAAGCCTATAGCAATCTGATCCTTGACTTTACATTTTAAGTTTGTACAATGCTCTTTTTCCTAAATCACTACTGAATAGCACTACTACGACTGGCCTCACTCTCTCCACAGAGACCAGTTTAACCATTCACTAGAACTTTTGAAAAACAAATGAATTTCTTACCTTCTACTTAATATTTAACCCTAGCAATATCTAGGAAAAAAGTGCCCAATCATTTGCAGTTCAAAACAGCGCAAAGGTAGGTGTTCTCTATCTTAACTTAAACACTAGTATGGAATCATAGTACAGACACAGTTTCATTGAAAACTTGGTGAACATTTCAGTATTACTGCGAAGCCCGATGATGTGGCCCTTCTTAATCAGTGCCCAAAGGAACAAAAACTGAGGCATTTACGCTATGAAGAAAACATTCCATCCAAGTTAAAGGATAATCCCAGTTTATGGGAGTTCTAAGAATTTTGCTTTTGCCATTTCCAGCTAGACTGTCAAACACTGGGCAGTGAAACATATGTTGCCAGATGTATCCAATTAATTTTATCAAGAAAACAATAGGGTATATGTGCCCAATTAATAGTTTATATACTGCAGCAAATTAAGAAAAAAAATAGCTATAAATATATTCCTTTAGAGAGGTAAAAATAGTAGCCATTGGAGCCAGTTTTCCAATTTGAAATATAGTTTTATTACACATTAAAAAAAGTTCTGTATGAGGGCAGGGGGATGGGGGTTGCAAAACAACTCAGAACAGTCAATTCTAGTGCTAACCAGAAAAAAGTTTTGAGACTTTTTTTAACACTTCATATACACACCCAATATCCAAAATAATCTCAATGTATACAGTCTTCATGCTGAACATACACCACAAAAGGTGATCACCTTTGAACTACCTTAGTAATTGGTGTTAACCCTAATGTTCCCCTTCCCCAACCCTAATCCTACACCTTAACTTAATAAAATCCTTCCTGTAACACTGCTGCTACACAAAACACACAGACACCCATTAACATCATAACTACACCCCCTTCCTAACCCTACAATACACACACTCGCACACAAATAAAAACTATCCCGGACCCTAACCCTGATGACCACACACACACACACACACACACACACACACACACAAACACACACACACACACACACACACACACACACACTCTAACCCCCCCAACCCCATTCACCTTTCACGAAGAAACAGTCTCTTGACATTTTGGATGTTTGGCTAGTCATACATTCGATAGTAAGCACCATCTTTAACACTTGTCAACCAAACATGTGTTCGATCAAACTGAGGGAAAACATATATATATATATATATATATATATATAGATACACACACAAACACACACACACACACATATATATATATATATATATATATATATATATATATATATATGCACATAAATATACATATATAAAATATAACATTTCATATAATTGAACATTTGTAATATCAAACATTTACAATGCTGGCAGAATTATGGCATTACTTTGTGGAAGGTTGCAGTACAGTGGGGAGTGGGAATTTGCTCTTTCCATGCTACTATGCAATCTCAGAGTTGGCATATATAATTAGCAGGGGGTATGGGGGTACTTTTACCTGGAAAAAAAAGTTTATTTTCTGATGTTCTGCATTTCAGTTCTTGGGATCGATATTTTGACATCTGAATTAGAGTTATTACTTTGAAGTATGATGGCACAATGGGGTAGCAGGCAGTGTCACCTCAGAAGAAGAGATTGTTTGTTTCATTTCTTGGCTGGGATGCCTTTTGTGTGTTGTCAGCATAACCTCCCTCTGTTTTTGTGGGTTTTCTCTATGTGTTCTGGTTTGCTCCCACATTTCAAAGGCATGCAGTAGGTAGGCTGGGCACTCTAAACTGTCCATACGTGTGAGTATGTGTGTGGTATGGAAGAACTGCAATACAGCTAGTCACGTGGCAGTATGAACATTAACTCTACATGAGTGTGACTGTTAAGGTTACCCCCCCCATGTGCAAAAATGTGAAAAAGTGGTTATGGATGGATTTCGAAGCATACTTGTATACACCCCCACACACAGAGCTATAGACAGATATGTACATATACAGATACACAAACATACATGCATACAAAGTATCTTCGGATCTTATCCATGGAAGATGACAAGTGGGAACAAGATACTAAACAGAGAACTGCAGCACTGGCTGCTGTAATGTGAGACGTGATCTGATCAATGTGTGTGAAGCCTCAGCTCAATTCTCAGATAATGGTCTCTATTTGCTAATCATCCTATGGCCATATTCACACCTAAGGTCTCGAGCCATGGACAGTGACAAAAGGAACAAGGTCCAGGACACAAATGGCAGGGTTTCTTCTCAAGGTCATGGTGCTTCCCCCTCCATGACAAGGCAAGGACACTGGTGATCCAGGAGGGCCCTGGAGTAGAGCCAATGCTCTGTGAAATTAAGAGGATTCAAACAGAATGGGTTTGGGTTTCTTATAAGGCCGCATCCTCAGGCAGCTTCCAGTGAAGTTGCTACAAGTACAGCCCACTGAGAAGATGCTCTGAAGCAGACCCAGGACATACTGGAGGGACTATATTTCCTGTCCGAACTGGGAAAGCTTAGAGTTCCTACAGGATCAACAGGAATCTGGAGCAGTGGAAAGGTATTTTTCCTCTACCCTGCTACGTCTGCTGCCACCATAATGCTCACAAGGAAAAGTAGAAGAAACTGAGTCAGAGATAAACACACATGCAAGTATATGCATACTCTGTTAATAGCTACCACGGAAACCGGTACATAGCATTTGAAAATACAGAATATAGTACTCACATCTACATAAATTATATTGCTCAGATTACCAAAAAAAAATAAAAGTGCTGATTACCTGGATTCCATGAAAACTGTTCCATGTTTCTTAGGCAAACAATAAGCAGAAGAACATAATTGGTGAATCTCTCCTTGATATCTGATAAAAAAAAAAACAAAACAATGGATGCATGCTTTGCATTTCCACGGGTTTTTAGTACTTCATTTTTTTTTATCACAGCACATGAAAAATGGGGTTATTATATCATGGAGTGAAAAGATTCTAAATTAAAAAATGAAATCAGACCATCAGTGTAACCCCCACTGTTTTGTTTACAGTACTGGCAATCAGCTGAGCTGTAGAGTGCAATTGGCAACTTTTCCTGATAAAGCAAAATTATCTGCTACAACAAACTGTTATCCTCTGAGCTTCATCGATGATGTGGGTGCAGTCTAATCACTGTAAATACTCAGAAACTTGCTGGAGGAAGTTTGATAAAAAGGGTTCAAATGTAGCATAAAAATTGTGGCATCAACATGCATAGTGAAATTAAGGAAGACAATTTATGTACTTTATTTTTTTACTGATACTGCTGTTGCTGCAGTAAAGAGTTTTTACAGTTGCCCTATGATAATGGAATTCAATAAAAAAGAAAATATTTTGATAAAGTACAGTTGTGTACACTTACCATAAATGTAGATATTCGAGTGTATTCACTGTTGCAGTCATTACATTTGGGTAATCTGCTGGCAGGTTGCCCTCAGTCGGTCTGAATAACAAAGTCTTGGGTCCTGCATCGGTTGCTGTCTCCTCTTCCATGACTTCAAGTCATCAGGGGTATAAAACATGCAGCCGACACCATTTTATTCAGTTTTTCTATATATATATATATATATATATATATATATAAATAAACTGTAAATATATAAATGCACTTTTAGAAACATAAACTTTACCTTCAACTAAAAGCAAATACACCACAAAGGCTTTTGAGTATAGTGAAGGAAAGAAAAGGTATAGAATGGGGGATGGCGGGTGGGTAACCCAGACTGCAACAGTGAATACACTCGAACATCTACATTTATGGTAAGTGTACACAACTGTACTATGTTCTTCGTGTTTCACTGTTGCAGTCATTACATTTGGGTAGAATCCCAAAGCTATGGATGGGAGGATGGAACTAAACAGCATTAGGAGCGGCTATAAGGCCCTGCAGGACTGCAGTGACAAAGCCTGCCCTGGATTTAGAGAAGAGAGGTAAATGATAATGCTTTGTGAAGGTATGAACAGAGCTCCAAGTAGCAGCTTCTAGAATGCCTTTGGTTGGGACCCCTCTGAGAAAAGCTGCTGAAGTAGGGGCAAGCCCTGGTGGAATGTGAACTGACCCCCTTGGGCACAGGTTTACCATGGTGCAAATAGCAGAAATGAATGCAGTGGCTTATCCATTTAGAAATAGTTTGCTTTGATACAGCCTTCCCCTTTGATCCTGCAGCAAATGCTACCAGTAGTTGCTCAGACTTTCTTAGAGATTTGGTCCTGTTTAGGTAGAATCTTAGTTGTCTGTGTATGTCCAATGAATGCAGAATCCGCTCCCCCTTGTTCTGCGGATTTGGGTAAAATGTTGGCAGGTGAATGGTCTGGTTAAGAGCCACACCGGATACCACCTTAGGCACAAAAGAAGGATTGGTCCTGAGGGCTATAATGAAAGGCTCCACTGCCTTGAGAGCCTGTAGTTCTGAAACCCTTCTTGCTGAAGTGACTGCCAATAGAAAAGCTGTTTTTCAAGATAGAAATTTTATATCCGCAGTAGCTGCTGGTTCAAAAGGAGGCAGGGTGAGTTTTTCCAGCAGAAAATTGAGGTCTCATGCAGGAGTTGGTGCTCTCCTGGGAGGCCTTAAAATTTTGGCCCTTTTAAGATACTGTTTAAGCAGTGGATGAGAAAAGAGGGGAGGCTCTGTGTTGTAATGAGCCAAGATGGCAGGGGCATGGATTTTTATTGAAGAAAATAGGCCCTTGTCAAACATTTCAGTTAAGTATTGTAAAATATGAGGAACACTGGGCATTGCTGTGTCTATTCCTTGTGCTTGGTTCCAAGCACAGAATCTCTTCCATTTATCAGCATAAGATTTTCTAGTGCTAGGCCTTCTGGTTTCCAAAATGACATCCATCACAGATTTACTGAGAGGTTTGGTTTGAATAATTAGTTGATTAGCCATGCTGCTAGATTCAGGGTTTGGAGCTGAGTGTGCAGAATTTGATAGTTCTGCTGAGACAGTAGATGCGGTATTTGAAGCAAGTACCATGGAGGAAGGTGTGACATATTCCTTAGAAACGGGTACCAGTGCTGGCGAGGCCAGTCCGGAGCAATTAGGATAATTTTTGGTTTTTCCTGTCTGACTTTTAGTAAGACCTTGTAGAGTAAAGGCAGAGGGGGAAAGGCATAGACTGATAGGATTTTCCAGCTGAATGATAGAGCATCCACTTTCCATGCTTTTTGTGATGAGTTCTTGTGCAGAACTTGTCCAACTGATAACTTTGGGGAGAGGCAAATAGATCTATGTCTGGGCTCCCCCATTTTTGTGTTAACATGCTGAAGATTTGTGGATCCAATTTCCGTTTGTGCGGGTCCATAAGATTTCTGATTAGGTCGTCTGCCAGAGTATTTTGCTTTCCTGGCAGGAACTGAGCTTGAAGATGTATTTGGTAAGTCAAGGCTGTGTTCCACAAGGCCATGGCTAGTCTGCAGAGGGGGTAGGAATGTGTACTCCCCTGCTTGTTTATGTACCACATAAAGTACAGTTTTGTACCTACCATAAATGTAGATGTTCGAGTGCTAATACAGCTGGAGTCATAACAGATGGGTTTTCCTGCCGTCAGGCGGGTCCTCGGTCGGCCGAATTCCAAAGTCTAGGTCCGGCATCGGTTGTCGTCGCTTCTTCCATGACGTCAGTGCGACAGGGGTATAAAAGAACCAGCCGACGCCATTTTCTTCAGTTTTTCTTGCCCCAGATGTCAGGTGCCCCCAGAAGGAAGGCAAAACATAAATTTATGTAATAAAGCAAATGCAATATAATCAAGCAAATACACCATAAAAGAATACCCCAATGAGGTTGTATGAGGAGGTGTTAGCCATAAGGCCTGTCCCAAGAGGGGAAGGTGGGAGGGAAACCTGGACTGCAGCTGTATTAGCACTCGAACATCTACATTTATGGTAGGTACAAAACTGTACTATGTTCATCGTGCATACAGCTGCAGTCATAACAGATGGGTAGAATCCCAAAGCTAATAAAGGGGTGGTAGGCACTACGTGGAACTAGGTGGAGCCAGGATGCCCTGCAAGACTGCAGTGGCAAAGCCCGCTCTAGTTTTGGAGTGTAATGGTAGGTGATAGTGCTTGGAGAAAGTATGTACAGAACTCCAAGTGGCTGCTTCCAAAATATCTTTGGTAGGAACCCCCCTGAGGAAAGCTGCAGAGGTAGCTGTGGCCCTTGTGGAGTGAGATCTGATGCCTATAGGTACAGTTTTACCATGAAAAGAGTAACAAAAGCATATGCAGTGGGCTATCCATTTTGAGATTGTCTGTTTGGAAATAGGCTTCCATTGAGCACCTGTAGCATAAGACACAAAGAGTTGCTCTGATTTTCTGAAAGGCTTTGTTCTGTCCAAATAATAACGGAGCTGTCTGTGAATGTCCAAGGAATGTAGTAGCCTCTCCCCTTTGTTTTGTGGATTAGGGTAAAAGGTAGGTAAGTGGATAGCCTGATTCAAGGCTACCCTGGATACTACCTTTGGCATAAATGAAGGATTGGTTCATAAGGAAACTCTGTCCTGATGGAAAATGATGAAAGGCTGCACAGCCATGAGGGCTTGTAGTTCGAAACCCTGCGTGCTGAGGTGATAGCTAGAAGGAAGGCTGTTTTCCATGACAAATATTGCAGATCTGTTGAAGCAGCTGGCTCAAAAGGAGACAGGGTTAGTTTTTCTAGAATGAAATTGAGGTCCCAAGCAGGTATTGGTTGCTTCCTTGGGGGTTTTATATTCTTAGCCCCTCTGAGGAACTGTCTTAAGAGAGGGTGAGAGAATAAAGGAGGATCAGTGTTGTACTCTGCAGAAAAGGCTGAGGTATGGATTTTGATGGAGGAGAATGAAAGTCCACTGCTTAGCAGCTCGGCTAGGTACTGTAGTATTTGAGGTAAATTCAGTATTCCAGGATTCTGACCCTTTTTTTGATTCCAGACACAAAACCGTTTCCATTTTGCGGAGTAGGCTTTTCTAGTAGAAGGCCTTCTGGACTCCAAAATGACATCCTGCACCTCCTTGGAGAGTAGGGTCTGCTGTGAATTTAAGGAATCCTCCATGCGGCTAGACTGAGTGTTTTCAGCTGACTGTGAAGAGTTTTGAAGCTGTGCTGAGTCAGTAGAAGAGGCATTAGAGGCAGGATCCATGGTGGGGAATGCGTCAGGCTCCTCAGGAATGGGTACCAGTGTTGTCTTGGCCAGTCTGGAGCAATGAGAATCATCTTTGGTCTGTCCGCTCTGGCTTTTAATAGAACTTTGGCCAGCAGTGGAAGAGGTGGAAAGGCATAAACCGTCATTGTTGTCCAACTGAAAGAGAGTGCGTCCACTTTCCAGGCCTGTGGATGAAAGGTCCTTGAGCAGAATTTTGTCAATTGGTAATTTCTGTGGGTGGCAAAGAGATCTATGTCTGGCCTTCCCCATGCTTGAGTTATCATTGTAAAAACTTGAGGATGCAACTTCCATTCGTGTGGATCTGTCATATTTCTGCTCAGGTTGTCTGCCAGTGTGTTTTCCTTCCCTGGCAGGAATTGTGCTTGAAGTTGGATTTGCAATTCCAGAGCCGTGTTCCAAAGGGACATGGCTAGTCTGCACAAGGGATATGAATGAGTTCCTCCCTGTTTGTTTATGTACCACATCACTGTGGTGTTGTCTGTTCTTATCAGTAGCTGTCCTGGATGCAGTAGGTCTTTGAAAGCCATAATAGCATTTATTACTGCTAGCATTTCCTTTTGATTGATGTGTAGGTGCTTTTCTTTTTGTGACCATTTGCCCTGAATGCACCGATCTGTCATGTGTGCCCCCCAGGCGTAGTCCAAGGTGTCTGTTGTGATGACTTGATTTGCTTGAGGCTTGCAGAATGGGAGACCTATGTTTCTTTGGCATGCTTGAGCCCACCACAGAAATTCCTTTTGAAGACATGGAATCAGTGGTATGATTGCTTCCAAACTGTGGCTGTGTTGAGACCATAAGTTTTTTAGGTACCATTGAAGTTTCCTCATATGCAGCTTTGCACATGGGATTAGCAGGATGCAAGATGCCATGAATCCCAGAGCCTGCAGGATTTTCCTTGCAGTCAGCCTGGTGAAGGTTGCCAGTTTTCTGAAGTATTGAGTTAATTGCCCTTGTTTCTCTGGCGTGAGGTAGGCCATCTGGGTGTTTGTATCCAAGCTGGCACCCAGGAAAATTATTGTTTGAGAGGGTATTAGTCTTGACTTCTTTTTGTTGACTGTGTATCCCAGAGATTTCAACAACATTATTACAAATGCCAGGTGTTTCAGAAGAGTGTGCTTGCTGTCCGCTTGGATAAGGCAGTCGTCCAGATATGGGTATATTTGTATCCCTTGAAGTCTGCAGAAGGCAATTACTGATGCCAGGCATTTCGTGAACACTCTGAGCAGTAGATAAGCCAAAGGGCAATGCAGAGAATTGATAATGGGATGAACCTGCAAGAAATCTGAGGTATCTTCTGCAATCTTGTCTGAATGGGACATGCAGGTATGCCTCCTTGAGGTCCAATGTTACCAGCCAAGACTCCTTGCCCAGCATGGGAAGAAGCTGCTGTAATGTGAGCATCTTGAACTTTGGTACGAGTAAATATGTGTTTAGGATGGATAGGTCCAAAATAGGTCTCCAATCTTTGCCTTTCCTTGGTACCAGGAATAGTCTGGAATAAAAACCTTGACCCTGTTCTTGTGCAGGTACCTCTTTAATAGCTTTCATGTCCATGAGATCTGAAATTTGTTTTTGTGCCTCTGCCCTTTGATTGTGTGGCAGGTTTGGAATGCCTCTCATTTTTGGAAGGGTGTGAAAGTGGAATCTGTAGCCTCTGTCTATAATGCCCAGGATCCATTTGTCTTTTCTGACAATATGCCAATTTTTCGAAAATAATGCCAGTTTTCCGCCTAAAGGTGCTGCCATTTGAGCCTTGCTTGGCATGCAAAGGGGAAAGTCATTGGGTCTGCATTCTGAATGGCTGTGAACTATCCTCACCCCCTCTTGGTGTAGGTGTTTGCCATTGTCTGCCTCTAAATGAGCCTTGAGATTGCCCTCTACCTCTCGGGCGCCTGTATCTGCCTCTTTGAGGTCTGTCCGTGGCTGGAAAGAACCAATTTTTTGAAGGCCAATTTCTACTGAAACGTGGCGGTTGTACCTGTAGGAAATCTTTCACTGTTTGCATTGATTTTGCCTTTTCCTCCATTTTCTTTAATACCTCCTCAGCTTTAACACCAAACAATACATCTTTTTGAAGAGGTGCATCTAGTAATTTAGCTTTGACATGATCTGGTAAGGTTTGCTCTTTGAGCCAAGCATGTCTATGTATGACTGATCCTGTAACAGCAGCTCTACAAGAGGCCTCTAAAGCATCAAAACCACATTGCAAGATATGTTTACACACTTGCTCTGCATTATGCAACAAATCCTGCAACTCCTTCAAGTCTGGTTGTTCAGGTTGTGACATTTTGCTTTTCAACTGAGATAACAAAAACTGTTGATACTTTAACATATGGAACTGACAGTTTAATGCCCTCATGGTTAAAGTGGCCGAGGTGTATACCTTTTCCCCACCTTTCTAAAGCTCTGGAATCTCTCTCTGAAGGTAATGGATTTTTGGCAGTGGAGGCCTTAATTCCCTTGGGACCCTGTGAAATAGTTTCTGGGTCAGCCGCATGGCTTTTGTATAGGAATTGGTGTGAATCAGGAACCCGGTAATACCTGTCAGGCTTGACTGGAGCTGGAGGTAAAGAATCTGGGTTAAGGCTGGCCTCTGAATACACATCATCTAGTATGTCTAAGACAGGAGGTATAGCCAGAGGCCTGTGCTGAGGGAGCAAGAGGAAATCCCTGAGCCTTTTCTTGGAGTCTGAGTACTCTTGGCCTTCCCAGTGGAAGTGTTCCCTCAGGGTATGCAAGGTTTCCCCAAAAGAGTAATCCTCAGCGAGGGGGAGACAGAGGGAATGGACTCCTCTGCATCAGAATCTTCGAAAGGGAAGTAAGAATGTTCCTGATCCTCAGAATGTTCTGAAGTAATGGAGGCCTGGTCCGAGGAAGGGTATTCTTCCTCCACTCTGGGCCTTTTGTCCGAGGGGGGTTGAGAACCCCTGATAAGAGTAATCAAATCCTCAGCCATTTTGAGCATCTGCTTTTTAGGCATGGGGCCTTGAGAGGGGCCCTGTGGAGCTTGTCTTTTAGAATGCATGGCTGCTTTAGATTTAGTGTAAGCCTTAATGGAAAAAGAAGAAGAAGGCCTGAAGACACCTTGAGAGGTGGCAGGCCTGTCTGAACTCTGAGTTTCCCCGCCAAGAGTGACTTCGGTATCTGTAGTCGGGGTGTGAGCCGAAGAGCCTGCGACCTCGGGCACAGAAGACACCGCTAATGAAGTGTCATTGGTAGTCAGGGGCTGCGTAGGCGCCTCGCTGAGAACCGGAGCACATGTAGTCGGCTTTAGCGTGGTGTCGGTAGAAGTCGCGGACCTCGTATGTCAGTCCTTATCTTTACGTCGTTTACTCAAAATTGCAGTCGGAGTATCTGACGACATGTTGTAATTAAACTTTTTGCCAAAATAGTGTTGGGCGAACTCCGCCCGACTCTTAATAGTGCGTCTGTTGAATGTAGCACAAAAACGACAGGCCGAGACATCGTGGTCTGGGCCTAAGCAAGGTATACAGAGGGAATGGAAATCCTTATGCGGTATTTGCTTCCCACATGAAATGCAATTATTAACTTTGTCTGACATCGGTCTGAGGCAAGAAAAGTTTCCAACGGGTACTTAGCTTTCAAGAAGTCTTCGGTTGAAAAATATTCGTAATCTCAGGAGCTGGCCGACCGGCACTTGCGAACTGCTTCTGCTTCGGGCACCGCACGGCAAGAAAGACTGGAGAAAATGGCGTTGGCTGCTTCTTTTATACCCCGTCGCACTGACATCAGGAAAGAAGCGACAACAACTGATGCCGGACCTAGACTTTGGAATTCGGCCGACCGAGGACCCGACTGACGGCAGGAAAACCCATCTGTTATGACTGCAGCTGTATGCACGATGAACATCTGTGGTGTTGTCCTGGATGGAGTACGTCCTTGAAGGCTGTCAGAGCATTCTGAACAGCTAGCATTTTTTTCTGGTTGATATGCAGATACATTTGGTTTGGGCTCCATTTGCCCTGAATGAATCTCCCTGCCAGATGGGCCCCCCCAAGCATAGTCTGATGCGTCTGTAGTTAGGGTTTGGGTGGCAGGGGGTAGAGTGAATGACAGACCCTTGTTTTGGTGACACGTCTCTACCCACCAAAGAAATTCCTGTTGTAGGCAAGGAATGAGAGGAATCATTGTTTCCAGGCTCTGACAATGCTGACACTATAAACGTTTTAGGTACCATTAAAGTTTCCTCATATGCAGTCTCGCATATGGAATTAGTAGAATGCAGGATGCCATGAACCCCAAAGCCTGCAGAATTTGTCTTGCAGATAACTGGGCTTTTGTTGCCATTTGTTTGAAGTATGTTGTCAGTTGCCTTTGTTTGTCTGGCATGAGGTAAGCCATCTGGCAGTTGTATTCAAGCTTGCAACCAGGAATGTAATTATTTGAGAGGGTACCAGTTGTGATTTCTTTTCATTTATGGTGTACCCTAGGTATGCTAGAAGCCTTTTTACAAACGCCAGATGTTGAAGAAGAGTGTCCTTGTCCTCTGCTTGAATGACACAATCGCCCAGATAAGGATAAATTTGAATGTTTCTTTGTCTGCAGAATGCAATTACTGGTGCCAGGCACTTTCTAAAGACCCTGGGCGCAGTAGATAAGCCAAAGGGCAGTGCAGAGAATTGGTAATGCAAAAAACCTGCTTTGAAGCGGAGGTATCTTTTGCATGATTCCCTTATTGGGATATGCAGGTATGCCTCTTTTAAGTCTAGAGTTACTAACCAAGCATTCTTGCCTAGCATAGGCTGTAGCTGTTATAAAGTCAGCATTTTGAATTTTGGAATGTCCAGGAACGTGTTCAGAATCTAAAAGTTCAGTACTGTACGCCATGAATTGTCTTTTCTGGGTACCAGGAAAAGTCTTGAATAAAAACCTTGTCCTTTTTCCTTTTCTGGTACTGGTTGAATAGCCCCCATATCCATGAGGGACATGACTTGTTTCTGGGCCTCTGCCCACTGGTTTTGTGGCAGATCCAGCCATCCGTTTGGAATTGGCAAAGTATGGAAATGAAATCTGTACCCCTGGGATACTATGTTTAATACCTACTTGTCGTGGGTAATTAACTGCCAATTTTGAGCATGAAGTGCTAGTTTTCTCCCCAAGGGGGCTGCCAAAAGATAAGTGCTTGGAGATGGTACAGGAAAGTCATTGAGACTGCTTACTGTAGGGTTGTGCTTTGTTTCCTCCAGATTTGGAAGTAGAGGTACCCCATTGCTTCGACCTGTAAGAACCCTGTGATTGATATCTGGAGCCTTTTGAGCACCAGAGTTTGCCCTGAGTGGCTCTGTGGGACACAGGAAAGGACCAATTTTTAGTAGGTCAGTGCCTACTGAACCTGGGTGGCTGCACTTGCAAGAAATCTTTTACAGTTTGCATAGATTTAGCTTTGTCTTCCATTTTCTTTAAAACCTCTTCTGCCTTATTACCAAACAGAGTATCTTGCTGCAAAGGGGCATCCAGCAATTTAGCTTTAACATGATCAGGCAGATTTTGCTCCTTGAGCCAGGCATGCCTTCTAATCACAGATCCAGTAACGGCGGCTCTACAAGAGGCCTCCAAGGAATCAAAACCACATTGCAAAGTATGCTTTCCAACCTGTTCTGCTTAATGCAATAAATCCTGTAATTCTTTATTCTCCACACAATCAGAAATCAACATAATTTTCTGTTTCAGTAAGCCCATAACATGCTGCTGATATTTAAGCATATGAAACTGGCAGTTTAAAGCCCTGATTGCCAAGGCTGCAGACGTATAAACCTTCTTACCCCATCTATCCAGCGCCCTGGAATCTCTATCAGAAGGGGTAGGATTTTTGGCTGTAGAAGCCTTAATACCCTTGGGACCCTGAGAAATAGTCTCACGATCAGCAGCAGGATTTTTGAAAATAAATTTGTGTGAGTCAGGAACCCTGTAATATCTGTCTGGCTTACTAGGAGCTGGAGGCAGGGAATCAGGAGCCATGCTTGATTCCGAGAACACATCATCAACAATGTCTAATACAGGAGGTATTGCCAAAGGCCTATGCTAAGGAAGAAGGAGGAAATCCCTAAGCCTCTTTTTTGATTCAGAGAAGTCCTGACTCTCCCAGTGAAAATGTTCCCTTAAAGTATGCAAAGTCTCTCCAAAAGAGAAATCCTCAGGAGGAGATGCAGATGGGATGGATTCCTCTGCATCGGAATCCTCATAGGGTGGAATAGAAAATTCCTGATCAGAAGCGGAATCAGAAGAAATGGAAACCTGATCTGAAGATTCATAGTCAGTGCCTTGCCTAGGCCTCTTAGCGGGGGGGGGGGGGGGGTTTGGGAAACCCTGATCAAGGTAATTAAATCCTCAGCCATTTTGATCATCTGTTTTTAGGCATAGGGGCCTGAGCACGTGGCTCATGCGTCATTTTTTTAGACATAGAAGTTGTTTTTGACATTGTTTTTGTTGCTGGTGTCGGTTTAATATAAAAATGTTGAGGCCTGAAAACACCCTCAGAAGCCGGTGCCTGCTCAGCAGCTCCGGACCGATCCAAGGGAGAGACATCCGCGGGTTCAATACTCTTAGAATCTCACGGCATACTGGACTCTGAATGGGTCTCGGTAGAGGCCTGGGACTCAAACGTAGCAGGTATCAGGGGCTGTGAAAGTGCCTCACTGAGTACCAGCGAACCAGCGGCCGGCTTAGGAGAAGCTTTGTCATCGGTTTTGGACCACGACGGTCTGTCGCTGTCTTTTTCCTTGCCTTTTTTGTGAACTCCGGTAGTTGGATTGCTAATCAATGACATTTCAGGATAGTTAAATCTTGAACCAAAATATTTAGAAGCAAAAATATACCGACGCTTAATAGTGCGTTGGTTAAATCTAGACAAAACTGACAGCAAGGCACGTTGTGATCAGGGCCTAGGCAAGGAATACAGTACAAATGAAAATCCTTATGAGGTATTTGCTTCCCACAAGTAATGCAATTATTAACTTTTACTGACATCAGTAAGGAGCAAGAAAAAGTTTCCCCAACGGGGTACTTAGCTTTAGCTTGAAGACTTTGGTTCTGAAACTCGAATACGAAAATTTCAGGAGTCGGCTGACCAGCACTTGCGAACTGCTTCTGCTTCGGGCACTGCGCGGCAAGAAAGACTGAATAAAATGGCGTCGGCTGCATGTTTTATACCCCTGACGACCTGATTTCATGGAAGAGGAGACAGCAACTGACGCAGGACCCAAGACTTTGTTATTCATGCCGACTGAGGGCAACCTGCCAGCAGATTAACCAAATGTAATGACTGCAACAGTGAAACACGAAGAACATCCTGCCTGTCTGAAATGAGGCAGTTTGGTCTGTTAAAACATTTTTATTCTGTTTTATTTTATAAAACTTTTTTCTCTGCTCTTTACTGTGCTGATATGTTTTTAATCAGTTTGGGTTTATGTGGTTCATACACAGCAAGGGAATATTGAACCAGACTGTGCAGCTTTTATGCTTTTTGTCTGAAACCATGCCAATCAATCCTCATAGCAGCTTGTATGATGGTCCCTCTGCACTATACAGGCTCTATCCCTAGTACAAGGGAATGAATGATCAGAGGTCTAGCTGGGGGAAACTTGATAGTTTGCAGCACAGAAGCAAAAGATACAGAAAAATAAAATCAGTAGATCTTTGAGGACAGTCAAATGTACCAGTAAATCGTAACATGAAATGAAGTGGGCTAATCATTCAGACAAAGTCGGCTTAATGACTGGTAGACATTTTCCTTTTCTGAATGAAGCAAAATGCTGATCCAGTGTCTCTGAATTCAGTAGTTCTCCTGTCATACTATATGTGCTATCCTGTGTATGTCCAGCCAATGCAAGCATCTAAGTACCCAGAGTAAGATCTATATCTGATGCTGTTTTGACATGGACAGATTCATTTTCTGATAAAGCGTAGAAATACTAAATAACGTGGGCTGCACATTAATCCTGGCAACTCTGAAATCTTTCTGACAAAAATAAAAAGAAGCTATGTACTGACCATAACATCCCACTTGTGTTGTCCATTTTTATTCTTCCTTAACCTGTGGGTCCGGTTTCAATCATAGGAACCAACTCGGCCGCTATAATAGCTCATGGGAACCAAAAACCTCTAGAGCTCATCCCTCACCCACAATGCATCTATCTCAATTACCTCAGATCGAGTTAGCTGACAGAAAGAGAAAAAAAGGATTTTTATGGAGACTACATCTGGAACTGCAAAACTATACCAAAAAGGCAACAATCTGCCAAACCTCCATTCTTCCAGAAACCAAGGGAAGGGGGATGAAGGGTGGGGGAGTTGAGGAAGAATGAAAATGTACAACACATATGGGACGTTATGGTGAGTGCATAACTTTTTTATCTGATGTCAAGTTTTCATTCCATCCTCAACCTGTGGGACAGAGTCCCCAGCTACCTTATCCTGGGTGGACTCAAGGAAGCATGTTCCTAAGCACCATTGGTGCTGAATGATGCTCTAGCCTTGGAGACCAGATCCAATTTGTAATGAGTAACAAAGGTATGACGAGTAGCCCAAGTTGCTGCTGCACAGACATCATCCATGGAAGCTCTACACTGGAATACAGCTGAGGCTGCTACGGCCCTGGTTGAATGGGTTCGCAAGGGTTTTGTCAAAGGAATGCGTGACTTAGAATAAACAAATGAGATAGAATCAGTGAGCCACCTGGCTAATGTTACTTTGTTCACAGGTTTCCATTGGTATGAGAGAAGGAAACAAATAATTGGTCCAACTTCCTGAATTCTTTTGTTCTGTGAAGACAGAATCGCCATTGCCTGTGAACATCTAGCAAATGTCAACAATATCCACCTTTGTTAGAGAAGTTGGGGAAAAATACCAGCAGGTTAATATATTGGTTGACATTGATCTCTGAAACTACCATAGGAAGAAGTGAGGGGTTGGTTCTGTGTGAAACTATCTTGAACAAAAAGGTTTGGCGGTTTAGAGGATAAGGCTTGAATCTCTGAGATCCTTCTAGCAGAAGTTAGTGCCACTAAGAAAATAGTTTAACAAGACAGGAACTTGAGATTGCAATCACTGGTTCAAAGGGGGACTGAGCATTTGCATGCAACACTAAATTCAACTCCCAAGGAGGAGTAGGATCTTTGTAGGGTGGTTTTAAAAGAAGAGTACCCCTCAAAAAAGCTTTACACAGCTTGTGAAAGGCAACTTAGGAGTCTTGAAAACCAGCATAAAAGTTGGATATCACTGCTAATTGGACTCTGACTGTGGGAGCCGAAGTTCCTTCATTGAGAAGTAAGGCTAAAAAGTGAAGAATATCATGAATTGGAGCCAAAAAAGTTTGTGTTATTCTGGAGTGCCCAATGCATAAATTTCTCCTATTCACTGGTGTAAAAGCTTGTGTGTAGATGGCTTATCAGATGACTGCAGCATGTGTTGGACACTGGAAGACAGCATGGATTGTCAGGCTACTAATGGAATTGGAGAAACCAAACTGTCAGCTTGAGATTCGGAATGTCCAGATGAATTATGCTTGTTGGATGTAACAGGCGATCTGGATTTGGATCCAGTAGTCAATGCTGTCTAATTAGGTGAGGCCAAATGAAGGGGAACCAAATCTGTCAAGGCCAGTAAGGCGCAATGAGGATAACTGTGCTCTTCAACTAGATTGCTTTCTGAAAGAATTTGGGAATTAATGGAATTGGAGGAAAGGCATAAAGAAGACTGGAAGGCCAACTGTGAAGAACAGCATCCCTTGGTAACTCCACCTGTGGGGGGATCAGGGCAAAATAGCTGTTGCACTTGTTGTTTACGGGACAGGCAAACAGGTTGCAGCATGGCTGACCCCAGTTTTGGAATATCTTTTCGCATCCTTCTCACACCTGGTCACTGTGTCTCTAACTTTAGGGTCAAATACGGACGTGCCATCAAAGGGGGCATTAATGAATGAAGACTTGAAGGGCTCCACAAAATCTCACAAGCACATCCAAGTCTGCCTCCTTCTGGCAATGCCAGAACTCACAGCTCTAGTCGTTCTCTTGGCTGTATGTGAACTGAGCCTCATGGAAAAGTTAGATATGGAGGTTAGTGTGGCCAACTGCGAGGTAACAGACTCCTGAATCTCTTCAGAAACAGCTCCTGAGAGGGTATCTGATAGTTTTTTAATCAAATCCATCTGTAGTCTGGTAAAGTTTGCAGGTAGTTCAAGGACAGTAAAGCAAAGGTCAATGCCATGCAAACTTGTTTCTCAAATCCATCCATCATTTGACACTCCTTGTTGGAAGATAGAGCAACTTTCTTTTGCTGGTTCCTTTTTTGTGGCTGCCGCCTTGACCATGGTATCCACAGGCAAACCTTTCATCCATAATAGGTTACCTTCAGAGGCAGTGCTAATCTTATCCAGTCTCCAGGGAATTGGCTCAACAACGTAAGGGGCCTTCCATGCCTGCCAAGAGACCAACTCAATGAGCTCAAGAGTTAGCCAGGAAGTAGATGGGGGGTAGCAAATACCTGGAGGTAGACGGATTCCTCAGATGAAGGATTAATGGGCTTCTAATCACCTCTCTGCATAAGGATTTCTAGGATGTCTCCAAAGGTGACATCAGGAGGTGACTTTGGGGATCCTTTGCCTTCCTCAAAACATTCATCTTCTTTGACAGATTTCTCCGGGTAATCTAAGTGCTTCCTCTTGCACTTTTTCTTCCTAGGGAGTGCCTCAGTAAGGTGATCTAGGGAAGTAAAAGAAGAGGGGCCAGCCTGCTGGGAAGCCTGAGGCTTTGGTATCGCTGTCTCAGTGGAGGAAGAGGTTGAGATTCTGGCTGAAGATGTGACAAGGTTGGATGTTCCGAGGGGGAAGGAACCTACTGATTGACTGAAGTAGACAAGGCTCTCTCCGTACGTTTGAAAGTTGATCCACCCAGGGAAGGAAATGACTCCACAAACAAGAGAACGGAACTCAGAACCGTAGTCCCTCCCCACCCCAAGAAGATCCTCCCAAAGGCAAAAGCTGGAGCTGAGCTGATTCATGCTGAAGCTCTGAGGTGCAGAGAAGACACTGAAAAAACATGAGTCAACTCGAGCTTCTCAGAACCAACAGGACAGATATGGCTCCGAGAGGTCGCTGGTTCCGACTGAGCCAGAGAACTCAGGGCAAACATCAGGACCAAAGATAAGGATAACTTGGGACCTGATACAGTCGGTACCAGACAGCTCAAAACTGATGTCTCTGAATCTTCTAACAAAGTTAGAGGAGGAAGAAAATGCGAAGGACTTGCAGACTGACTCAAAGGGTATGGACTGAGGTGGTCTCTGTCACAGCTTGCTCCCAGTGGATTTTTCTCACCAGCCTCTACACGTCGTCTTCAGTAAGACTTCTGGAAGAACAGGTGGACATGACAGAGGGAGACATAGATCTTTTTCAAAAATGGAGAAGGGAGCCTGTCTGGAAAGGGGTCTATAGAAGGAGAATATTTAGTTCTTGGAACTGAAAGAACTTCCTTTGTCAGTACCGAAGAAAGACCTTTATTATCATGTTCCTTCTGGGTAAAAGACAAGGTCAGACCTGAAGTCTTGGGTGCAGTACTCTGAGGTTCTGACGAATGTGCCAGAACCGAATGTTTGGGCAATTCTGCTATTGTTTCCGAGGGAGCAGAAAGAACAAATACTTCTGTCTTCTTTGGGTTCAGACCCAATTGGGAAATTAGAGCTGAACAGCTTCTCTTCTTTGCCTTTTCTGAAACTTTACACGAGGAAGAAGAAAAAGGACTAGGAATGCCCGATTTCCTTAAAGGTTTTCCTTTAGATGAGGAGGTCGTTCCAGATATGGCATTTTCAAAAGAAGAGGGAAGTAGCCCTTTCAGTATCAATTTATTTTTTCTCTCCACAAGTGTCCATTGATTAAAGGAGTGACAGACTGAACAGTCATCCTGAAGATGGAGGAGGCCCAAACAATACACACAAAGAGAATGTGTGTCAAAATAAGTAATGTTATGACCACACTTCTCACAGTGTTTGAAGCCCACTGGGACGTTTTCTTAATCTGCCATTTTCACATAAGAAGTGCGCATGCACACACACACACACACACACACACACACACACACACACACACACACACACACACACACACACAAGGCACGTAGACATGGAACAGAGAGATAAGATGTTGAAACTTTTTTTTTAAAAGGGTAAAGATGGTTGGAAAAAAGGGAGAATATCAACAATGATATTTAAGAACTACACCAAGTGTAGAGGAAAACAACAACGGAGAAAAGGAATACTAACAAGAGTATCTAAGAATACTTTTGTACTTGGAAAGGTAATGGGTAAGGGATCAATTTTCAAGAAGAAATCTAAAGAAATTTAGAATTAAAGAAGAAAACAATTTGAAGAAACACTTGCATGCTCAAGAGGATATGGCACCATGTCTAACTGGCAAGGCAGCAAACAAGATCTGAGGTAACTGAGACAGGTGCGTTGTGGGTAAGGGATGAGCTTGAGAGGTTTTTGGTTCCCACGAGCTATTGTAGTGACCGAGTCAGTTCAAGGATCAAACCCGAACCCACAGGTTGAGAAGAGAATGAAAACTGACAACATCAGATCAGCCATTAGAAAGATACTTTTAGCGATAAGTACCGTAACTGCACTGTATCCATTGGCTCAAAGGGATATGATGCCAGCCTGTCCAATGTGAAGTTTAAATCCCATGGGAAAGAGGTATTTACTTTACATTATTCAAATGTTATTCAGATGAATGGATAGGTATAACTGCACATTCACCCCTGGTTTTGCACCCCTGGCACTCATGCAAATGTCCCAACATATCTTTGTTTAGCCAATCTATGGGTTATTTGTATGCAAGATCTAAGGGATAAAAACTACCACTAGAATGAAAAGCTAGGCTTCTTAAGATCCTCATAGATCGATAGCTTACTAAGATTTTATGTACCTATGAACCTGTGTGCTCTTGGTGATTTTAACTGAAGAACACATTTTGGGAATGCCTTATTAAAACGATGGAGTCCTATCTATGAGAGGGCTGTTGCAGAAACACAAACTAGATAATCGTAAACTATGATTAATTAATACGTCAAATTTCAGAACATAATTTAAATAGTCTAACAACCTTGGCATCAGAGAATGTAAAGGGTCTAGAGGTTGTAACACAGTCCAACAAACATTAAGATTCCTTTACCTTTGTGCATAAATATTTGTCCCAATAGGTATTTTAGGCTCCCAAAGATATTTGTAACTTTGAAATAAAGGAGAGGCTAACACAAATCAAATCTATATCTTCCAAGCTGAGGGATCTGGTGTGCTGAGAAGGGAATGCTGTGCTGCTTTGCCATTAAGGACTTGTGCAGAAGTAATGTCATAGTGGACAAGAAGTTTAGTTAGGATTTCAGTCATTGAATACTAATATGTATTGTCATACAGATCTAGTGTAGCAAGCAATAGTTCTTTACATATATCATATTGTAAGTGTATTTTGTAAGGTATAGTTTTTATATATACATTTTTTACAAACTCATTTTTATATTTATGTGTATTGACATTATGAAAATTCATTGTATGATATTAATTTCTGAGATACTGAAAAGTGACATAATGTATTAATCATTTTTATGGAAGTGTTTTGACAACATTTCCTGTATAATTTATTTAAAAGACAAGAGTTTGGGAGGACACTTGTCTTTTCTGAAGAAGTTCACGTGTCAAAATAAAAGTGGATGAAAGCGCTAATTTTGTATTGCCTTTATTGTGGCATTATACGCATTTAGCTATTTTCTGTTTGTTTTATCTCTGTTATACACTACTTTTACTTTGATACTTTTCTGGAATGGTCTGGACATGTCTCAGGTTGCATCTCACAATAGTGGCATCTTTGGTTTGCAAAATGCAGGACCTTGGTTCATCTTTTTTATGGATTGTAGCACCTGTTGTCTCCTTCCTTCTCTCTTACTCTTCAGCTTAAGGTGTGCTGCTTGGCCTGGCTGAAGGACAAACAGAGTCTAGGTGGAATACCATCTGTCATAAAATTACTTAAGAGTTTTTTTTTTTGCTCTATCATCATAGGTTCATAAGTTCAAAGGAAGTTACTAGGCTAACAGCCATATAGCCTTACAAGCATAGCCATACTTATCCAAGTTGCCCCAATTGTCAGTAGTTAGGTGAGTAAAGTTCGCAGAGGTAACGGTCAGGAGGGACATGGACACCACCCCATAAGTGAGTTTGCGGTTACTCATCCATTGATTTAAGTTGTGTCTGAAGAGGGTCAGGGAGGGGCTCTGCTTCAAGTGAATTGGAAGCTTGGTCCAGAGAAGTGACAGTTTCTAGGAGAAGTACCTCTCTCCAGCATGACCTGTCATGTTAGAGGCTAGGTTAAGATCCCTGGAGAGAGCGACCACTTCTCAAGATGGAATCGTATGGAATGTCTTAGTCAAATTTTGATTCTAGCATAGTTAATGTTAATCCCTAATTGTCTCCCAAGTAAAAGCTGTGCAGGGCTTACTCATGGTAATATGTGGAGCAGCATGGGAATACAAGAGAGCTCTGTGAGGATCAGATTGTCTAAGAATCTTTTTAGCAATCTGAAATGCCTCTCAGCAGATGCACTGCACTGTGGATACTGATGACTTGATGCAGTGAGTAGGAAACTATCATCCTCCGCAAATTTCTGAAACTCAGTTGAAATAAACTGCATACCACTGCCTGTAACTAGTTTGACAAGTACGCCACATCTGCAAAATATAGTCTTAAACCTTGAAGTCATTTGTTGGCAAGTCACTGTCAGCATATGCAATATTTACATCTCAAGAATAACAGTACGGTATTACGAGGTAGCTCTTGCCTTCAAATACATGCAAGTCAACAGCTACTTTCTGTCAAGGACCTTGTAGTAAATAAGTCTGGAGTAATTTTTTTTTCTGGGAAGGCTTGCATATTATACAAAAGTGGCATTTTTACACAGGTATTGTGCTACCACACAGACATCTTGGCTCGTCAAGACAATGTAGAAGGTTTTGGTGTCATTTGTGTTTTTTTATTAAAAATGTTGCCATTCTACGAAGAGGGTACAATAATTCTGTCTTCTTATCATGTTTGGAAAATAGTGCTCTGACAATTAAGTTTTATAAATCAGATGCTAGGTTGTCCAACAACTAAGGCCATCTGTCTCTTACATACTTGATGACTGTAACTCACTGCCTGCCACAAGTGTCTTTCTGGCACAATAATTGCAATGGCATTGAAGTGTCTCAGTTTCACAAGCAGCTTTCGATATCTGACTGGAACTTTGTACACATCATAGGACTTGATCAGTGGAACAAGTGGTTTGAGCTCAGTATGGAGCTGGAAGCTCCAGTAGGTATCTTGAGAACCTTTCACAAGCCCATTTACTTGCATATCACTCTTTCCCTGTCTATGCACTGTTTGGTGTTCTGAATCAGTATGCAAAAGGCCATAAAATTTGTTCATCTATCGGGATTAAAGCATCACCAAAGCATTAACAGATGGTTTGGCAATATCTTAGTAGGTCAGCTTTGGTGCAATCATTAGCATTTGTTTCACTTCGATGAAAGCTTGAGTTAAACATCTCCACATGATCAGGGTATGTCAGTGGACATCACACTGTAGACAGATCTGGTATGAACTTGCCCCAAATATTTATCATGTCTAGCTCCTGACAAAGCTTGTACAGGTTAGACTACTTAGCTGGTATTACCATGACCTTGCTTGCAACTGGTCTAATTCCACTAGTACTCATGCTGTGACTGAAATACTGGATGGCATTTTCCAAACAGTACAGTTATGTACACTTACCATAAATATAGATGTTTGAGTGGATTCACTGTTGCAGTCAACACATATGGGTTATCTGCTTGCAGTTGCCCTCAGTCGGCCTGATTAACAAAGTTTTGGGTCCTGCATTGGTTGCTGTCCCTTCTTCTGTGACGTCAGGTCGTCAGGGGTATAAACATATGTCAATGCATATTCATTAGATGCCATTCTTTTAACTGACCTGGGCTGTGGGAGCACACCATCCATTTATTCAGTACAGTTACACTTTGGATTACACTAAGTGCTTGTACTCATACCAGTCCTGCCGCTACTTTGGACAGTTATCAGTATTAGAAATGTCATTCTTCAGGTTGTGGTTAAGGCATAAGGGAGCATCTGCCGTTAACTTACCTATACTAGTTCTCAGTTAATTCCAGTAAGTTTATCTAACACAGTATATTAAATTTATTATGGCAATCAATCCCAGCTTGGAAGCCTCAGCTCTGCTGAGCAAATTATATACAGACAAACCTTCCAGCACTTAAACCCGGAACTCATACTTTTAACTCTTACACTCTTACACTCAGACGTGCCTAAGAATCTACCATTGCAACTGAGATTGGCTGCAGAGCTACATATTTCCATTTCTGCTTCATGCAGAACATGATATCGCAATCACATTAGTCATTTAAAGGTTACTGGGGTTTTATGAATCAAGAGTTTAAAATGCTAATCTACTTCAGTGTTTGGCATTCCAGTTATTGAGCACAGGAAATAAAAATGCTTTCTGAACACTTGATTATACTCTCAGTAGCTGCTTTCACTAGATTAGTTTTACAAATAACAAAAAGCTCCATCTTATTTTATTTATTTATTTATTTGTTTATTGGGAAAGTCTGACTGGGCCAAAAATGTGCTCCTTTTCAGCAGAGGCCTGGAAGAAAAGCTCCACAATCAAACAGAATTGAAAACATTTTGCTGCAATTATGGGCAATATTTTAAAAGTTGTGATTAAGAACTTCCATGTGCAGCATGTCTCGGTAAGGTGAAATACAGTTTTAGGAACTGCTATAGTTTGTTGCAAGGGGTGGGAGGTTGGCATAATGGTTAGGTGTTTACCTTACAGACACGAGGTGCAGGGTTTGATTCTCTCATGGGGTGACTGGCAAGATTTAAAATGACCCCAAAAGGGCAGTTAGCCTAGTACTAATTTATGAACCTATGAAGACAAATACAGATCATTTAAACATGTTATAATACAAACAAGCAGTAAGATTAATGTGATGTAAATACAACATATTGTCTAAGTTGGAGTGGTATACGAGATAAAGTTCATATTGCATAAAAGTTGCTTGATCTTATAAGTCGTTTCATTATTTGATACAGTACAGGAATAATAACTATAAAAACAATGCATACAAGACAATACATATTTGGAGAAGTGAAAGGAAAATATTACTGAGTGAATAGGAGATTACATGAAAAAAATCACAGGAGAGGAATGAGGATGTGTCTGAAGCTAGACAGGGTAAGCACAGAATTTACAGAGGGTATATCAATGTGAAATGGAGTAAGAGTTTAGTATGGAGTGAAAATGTGAGGTAAAATACAGTAGAAAGTAGGATGGAGTGCAGTTATGGAGAGGAGCAGAATGGGCAGAAGTGAGAAAATTAGTAGGTATAGGAGGGGAGAAAGAGATACAGTGAGTAGGCTAGGAAGCTAGGTAGGTGGGAAGTTGGAAGTAAAGAGAGTTACAGGAGGAGAAGAAAGAGACCGTGAGTGATTCAGACAGAATTGGAGCAGCAGCAGATCCAGGATTTGGTTAAGTATTATTTTATTGCTGGTTTGGAGGACAGGTTAGAGATATTTCAAATATTTAGAACTAAAGATTTCCAAAAGTTTGCTACTGAGTGGGAGCACAGGATTTGACCGGTTTAAATATCTTGAGGGGTTGTTTATTTTCTGATCTGAGAGTTCTATTTGGGAACTACATACTGAGTAATGGCTAAGGGCTGAGCAGGCTAATGGTTTGCAAATTATGTTACGTGAAGTTATAAGTTGTAAGTAGGAAAGAAGGCTGGGGAGTTGGGAGTCATATACGGGAACATTTTGTTGCATTTCTTATACATTCTGCCATGTCCAGCAAATTGCTCTCAATCAGCTGTGAATTGCCAATCTTGCATCCATTTTTCTTCTCATGCACATGCTTTCTCTGGCTAGTATCTTGCTTCCTATTGAATCTGCAGTTTTCTTTGCTTTTTATCTCATACACATCATTTGCTGTATTCATATTAACATTTTATCTCTTTAAAAGTTCACCTTCTCTAGCAATCTGAATTCATTTTACAAAGTTAAATTCACATCTAGTTGTAATTCCTGAGATTCTTCTCCATCAGCCAGCCTAATCACAATTCTCTCTAATTTGTTCATCTTTAGTTTGCCAAACCTACTGTTTTCAGACAGTTCAAACAAGTGCCTTAAAAAGCTTCTACATACTACTTTAGCTTGGTAATGCCTGTGAAAGAATGTCCTTGTATGAATAATAGTTTTCTTTGGCACAAAATGTTCACTGATCTCACTTATTCCTGATTCATGTAATACTTTCGTCCTCAGAACATGGAAAACTGTACATCTCTTCCATTTATTTGCCAATAGCATATAGTGAAGTGTTCAACTAGATTCTGTCGCACTCTTTATCCAGTATGGTTGCAATCTGAAACTGAAAAGATCTCACTCCACAATGACCAGGCAAATAGCTTTGTGAAGATGAATTGTTCTGGTGGACTAAACTCGTCCATTTTGGCAAAAAATGGTTATTTACAGCTAAAAGGTTGATATTCAGTAAAACAGCTATTTTCAACTTAAAACAAATATTTTTAGTAAAATTACTTATTCTGAGCTCAGCTGTGTTCACACGATTCTCTGGCACAGGTTTTTGGACTGAAATGGCATTTTTGGTCTAAAATAAAATTATTTTGAATAAAATATTCAAAAAAAGATTCCAGTTCAATGATGAATGTATTTCTATATGTATTTAATATGTAAAATTTCTATTTTCTGTTGGAGCTTTTCTCCTCGGGCCTCCGCTGAAAATGGGCATTTGTAGCCCAGTCGGACAAACCCGGTCAACAAATATAAAATAAATAAATAAATAAAGTTCTGACACCCTGTCATAATGATTACCCAGTCATCTTGTTTAACAATGTGAAGAATGTCAGTAGACTCAGAAATTTGCAATAAAATGGCAAGTTTAATAACTTAAAATGTCAAAAAAGTTGAGAGACAATTAACAGCATCACTTCTCATTAAGAACACTACACTAACTGGCACATCAGACTCCATGCATTATGGAATAGTTTGTTTCTTTAAAGACAAGGCAATACTACATATTATTTATTTATTTTACATTTGTTAACCGGGTTAGTCTGGCTGAGCTTTTGGCTCATTTTCAGCACAGACCCGGGGAGAAAAGCTCCTCAGGACTAGAAAACAATTTATTAAATTTTAGTAACATAGTAGTAACAATCAGCTATAGGATCTTACAAGCAGAGACCTGGAGAGAAAAAAGCTTCTCAGGCAATTCAATTACACAGAGTATTAACAATTGGCAGACAAGTATGTGAGTTGTTACAAACAAGGTTTTAAACAATTAGCAGAAGAAAAAGTGACTAGTTACAATATTATTTAAGCTGCTTAGAACAAAATGAGTTAATAGTTAGGCAGATGCTTATTTAAGGTGGGTAGGATCTAGTTGTATAGGAGTCTGGAAACAAGAAATGAAAGTAAGAATGGCTAGTAGGAGATGTAGGGGAGGTAGAGTATAGGAGACAGACTAGACAAGGTAGGTTGTTTTGAGACTGTAAGAATTAAGAGTGGTTGGAGATAGAGGAAGGGAAGAGGCAGGGGAAAATTGTTAGAGATACATTACGAGTGAGGTAGTGAAATAGGTGAAAGGATGGTGGTTTCAGGGTGGATGGCTACAGTGGCAAGACCACTTTGTTTTTAGGCATTCCCTTGTGGCTAATTTGAAACTTTTGCTATGCTGGAGGGATTTTATTTCCAAGGGGAGTTGGTTCCAGGATGTAGCTGGGTTATAGTTATAGAGAAGGCAGCCTATTTTGCTTTTGGGTTTGTAGATGTCTAATAATTCATGATTTGAGCTGCGTAACGTGCTAGCAGGGGAATATTTGGATATGATAGTGGAGAGGCTGGGGCAGAAAGAGGGTAGATAGAGGAGAGAGTGGATAATTTGTAGTTGGTATAGTGCAGCTGAGGGAATTCTAGCCAGTCTAGTTGCAATAGTGCTAAGCAGTGGTGTGACTTGTAGGTTTGGTTAGCTGCAAATCTGTGGATCTTATTATAGGTAGTTTCAAGCTTGGAAATTAGTGTAGAATTTAGGTTTGTGAATATGTGGCAGCTGTACAGGAGTGTATCTACCATATATACATGGAAAAGCTGTTATAAGTTTTTATCTCTAAAAAATCTATTTTACATACTAGATTTTGGGTGGTAGAAGTAAATTGAGTCCTATGGAAAAAAGTCCATATTTGTCCACCACTGTAATTCCTTCCTCACGTATTTAAGAAGTAGGGGCTTCAGTGTCACCTTATGAACTTGCTGTAATGCAAATGTATATTTGGTCATGCAAACTTTTATCTTTTTTTTTTCTGGAACAAAAAAAGTGCTAACTTCTTTGATTATAAGGAATTTGTTTTATCAGAATTTGAACCATTCACACTATGGCCTTAGCACTTACAATAAACATATACACAATGCAAACTGATCCCAGACATACGATTAACTTAACTGTATACACCCAATCAATTATCTGTAAAACTCCTTTGTCTGTTGTTAGCATTTTAAGCATCTTTTAACCACCCAGAAAGATGACTGAAGCTTAATGTCAGTATTAAGGAAGAAATAGTGGACAAGATTTCAGTTACAGACATTTTTTCCATTTGAATATGAACTGTATTTAGACTGTCCCCTTAAATTACTTATTATTTGTAGTAACAGTCTTCTGATACCAAAGAACAGCAGAAATTAAGATCTTGTTTCGTTTTTTTCTTTTTTAAATTAACATACTGTATTAACTGACCAAACAAGACTTCTTGTGTCACTGACACACAATCATATTAACTGTAACAACATCCTTGTAATTTCATGCAGACATAAGCACCTCCAAATCAGAGGTCATGGCTCTCTCCTGGAAAAGCATGGATTGCTCTTTCAAGGTAGAGAGGAGCAGCTACATCAAGAGGAAGAGTTCAAGTACCTCAGCATCTTGCTTTCAACAGAGCACTGTGGGGGCTGGTGTAGCAGTGGTAGTACTACACCCATTGCAGTGGACTGTGGTGGGGAAGTAAGAGCTGAATCACATAATGTCACTAATGTATCTCTCAATTTATTGGACAGTCTACGCGACCATTCTCACCTATGGTCATGAGCTCTCAGCAATAAATGAAAAGACAAGATCACAGAAACAAAAGACAGAAATGAGGCTTCGTCATGGAGTAGCTGGCCTTACTTTCTGTGACAGAGTGAGAACCTGAACATAGCCACTGCTCCAGTGTTGAGGAGGGTTAGCTGCAGTGATTTGGGTACCAGTGAGGAAGACCCTTGGTTGCTTCTTATAGAAAGCACACTAGGTACAGTCCATTGGTAGGATGTCTCAATGTAGATCCAAGCAAGTTGGGGGAATTACATATCTCAGCTTGCCTGGGAACACCTAGGGATCCCATAAGAAGAGTTAGAGACTGTTGCTGGCAACAGGAAAGTTTAGTCTGCCCTTCTCGACTTGCTATCACAGTAATGCTCACCTGAATAAGTGGTTTAAAAAAATGAAGATGATGAGGATCACCACTGTAAGACACCAATGCAAATCGTGCACATTTTCTTATAACTATCCCTGATGGCCCCTGGCAGCTCTGTATTGCATAATATGTACACATCAGTGTGTGAACTGCAATTCTGTCCTATATATCAACTAACCACTTTAGTTGCCAGTCACTGAGTTGCTAGAAGTAGAGCAAAAATTTTCCTGAAACTACTCTAAAATGGAACTTGACTATTTGCTTCTGTAACATCCAGAAAGTACCATAAAGAAGTGGAAGCAATAGTAGTATTGCACACTGAGTATTTGAGAGAGACAAACTCTTGGATTCCAATCAACTTTCTGAAGGGAATTTTGGTAAACTTAAATGTGTCGAAAAATGTTTGCCAAAAATAACCTTTGGAGAACACCCAAACAAAGTATTTTTCAGAGGCCAAACCCCCTACACTCCTCATGGGGGGGGGGAACACCCCCTGAACATACATATACAAAATCTGGGGTCTCACAACAGTGGAGAAAAAGGCAAACTCCACTGTCACTTGATGCAGTTTCAGCAGATGTAAACGTATTGAATTAAGTTAATCAAAACTATCTTTGGTGACCCGATATGCCCCATACTCACTCTCTGTACACCTCTTTTAAGGAGACAAGGAATTCCATCTAGGCCAAATGATTTATTTTATTTATTTTTGTAAAATGTTTTTGTTATTTATAGAACTAAACAGGTGAAGGAGGATAAACAAAGAAATTAGTAGGGATACTTACTCCCCCCACAAAAACAAAATCCCTATCCCATGAAAAAAACATTTATAAAGTCTTTTGTCTTGATAATTTGCAATGAGAATAACTTAAATAGTTGTGTTATTATGGAAAATAATCTTAAATTCGGCCTGCATATACAAAATTGTCTAAGAAAAGCTCATCAAAAACTAGGGATGCTTTATAGAGCCAAAAACTCACTGACACAACTAAAGCTACACTTGTCACTACTTATCTCCTCCCCAGACTTCTTTATGGTGTTCCATTCTTTCAGGCATCACAAAAATCAAGATTTGAGTAATGGTATAGCAAAGTTGCTAAATTTGTAGCAAATGCCTCTTTCAGAACCCACCACTGTATAGCACTAAAAAGCCTAAATTGGTTAGAATTATGCCATCAACTAACACATACACTTTTTACCACCTATAAAATTATCCAGAAAACATCTACTTGTCTAGCATTATATAACATTCAACACAACTATGTTCCTAGTTGGTCATTACAATCCACTGACCAAAAACTCCTGTCTGTCCACAAACCTTTCAAATCTGCTGGACATTGTCTGTACTTGTACCATGTTGCTAAGGCCTGGAAGTCCTTATCTCTATCCATCAGGTCAATACCCTCCCACCCATCCTTCAAAACTGTTTTGAAAGACTTTCTAGCCAAAAGCTGGCTCTTTCTTTCTCAAAACCAGGATAACCTATATCCCTAAATGTACACAAGTAATTATTATTTGCACTTTGATGATAGAAAAATTGGATACCTGCTGAAAAATTTCTTAAAGAAAATCCAATATCAATGGTAGTGATGTGGAAAAGGGGTCCAAGTCCCTTAAATGAGATGCACACAGAAAATCCTCTCTACTTACTTTTATACATTTTTGGGATTACATTTTTTGTGAAGAAGTAATAATGTGAACCATCACAGGGGAAGGCCTGGTATCTCTGGCCATTTTTAAAACTGGAGAAACTATGTGGTTAACTTTAGGGCCTGCTGATCTGGTGAGACATCCCAGATGGGTGACTTAGAAAATCCAGACTGGGATCCAGAACCCAAGGAGCTTGCAGGAAACGAGACCAAAGGAAGTGAAAACAAATCTGCTGGGGCTAGAAATGAGCAAAGAGGATTACCTTGGTCTTGCATCTCTGAATAAATAATTGTCAGGAGAGGTATTGGTGGGAAAGCATAAGAGAGACCCAGGGCCAATTGTGGACTACAGCATCTCTTGGTGACAGTCCATATGGAGGGATGAGTGTGAAGAAACTGCTGCATTTATTCTTTAGATATGGGTCCAAAAGGTCGCAGCAAGTTTGGCTCCAGTGGCTGAAAATTTCTGTCGCCACTGTCTGGTTGAGAGTCCACTTGTGAGGCAAAAGAATCAACATGCTCAGTCTATCCACTAATAAACCATTCTGGGTATGTGTGCTGTTATTAGAAAGTGATGGGAAGACATCACCCATTGCCATACTCTCATGGCCTCCTTGCAAAGAGTGTGATCATGTTCCCCTTATTTGATGATGTACCAAACCATAGATATATTATCTGGCTGGATAGAGATCACACCCTTGGGTAGGTAGTCCTGAAAAACCTGCAACACTAGGATGACTGATCTCATCTCCAAAGTACTGACGTGAAGATTGGCCTCAACAATTGACCAAAAATCTTGAACAGAAGGAAGGCATTTGCTGTTACTGTGGCCTGAGGAATTTGTGGACAAAAATATCTCCTTTCTGTGACTGATGAAGAAATCAAAGTAATTATATGATCTCTGTAAATTTCAGTGATGAATTTTAGTATGTAGGGGATGAAGACTCAGACCACTGGACTGAAAGAGACCACTGTGACACTATCATGAGGTATCTCACAAATGGAACTAATGTAATGGTAGAAGCCATCATACTTAACAGATGTAGAATCAACCTTGCTAGTGGGTGGGGATGCTGGAGTATCTGAGAAGCTGTAAGTTTAACGGACAATACTCTCATTGTTGGGGGTTTGGCAATTTGAAGAGCTGTGTTGATATGACATCCTATAAATTATATCTGCTGTGTGGGAAGTGCTGGCTTTTTGAGTGATTCATTGTGATCTCTAAGTGATCTGCCAGGTGGAGCAGTGCAGTTTGTTGCTGTAGCAGTAGATCCTCGGAAGTAGAAGTTAGGAGCCAGTCATCTAGATATGGGAAGACTTAGATCCTTTGCAGTCAGAGATGAGCTGCTATCACTGCCATTATCTTGGCAAATACCCTGGGGGGGTGTGGTGAGACCAAAAGGGAGTGCTCTGAAATGAAAATGATTGGAACCCAGCCGGAAATGGAGATATTTTCTGGATTGCCTCAATATCTTTATATAATAGCAGATCTCTTGGAGATCTATAGCACACATCCAATCATCCTTCCTCAACACAGGCAAAATGGACCATACCATGACCATCTGGAATCAGTTGTCTGACAAACTGATTGAGGTGGTTGAAGTTCAATATTTTCCAGAGGTCCCTTGTTTTCTTTGGATCTAAAAAGAATGTGGAACAGACTCTGAATCCTGACTGGTTTGGGGGGACCTGTTGATTGACTTTTTTTTTTTAGGTTCATAGGTGTGTACTAGGCTAATGGCCCTGTAGCCTTTACAAGCCTAGTCCATAGAAGTGCCCTGGGATAGTGCCGCCCAACGTTAGTTCCCTGCACCTCTATCAAGTAGAGCCACTGGACTGATTGATCTCTGGGGTGAACTTCCTATTTCCCATCCACTCATCAAGATTTCTCTTGAAGAGGGCTAGTGAGGTGCTCTGCTTGGCATGTATGGGAAGTCTATTCCAGAGCATGGGCAGTCTCTGGGTTATGAACCTGTCCCTCAAGAATGTTCTGTTGATTGTGGTAATGAGGTTGAGGTCTCTGGAGCTTGTGGTACAGAGGAATTGGGATTTCTTTAGATGTAGCATTTCTAGCAGAGCTGGGTCAGACATGGCTTTGTAAGTCAAGCAGAGATTGTCTCTTAGTAGATGATATGAGACAGAGAATAGCTGGAGTTTTTTTGAGTCTGTCCGTGTAGGACATGTGTTTAAGGCCTAGGATCCTCTTCGTGAGGTACTTTTAGTGGCCTTTCCAGCTGTTGCAAGTGTCTAGTGAGGTACACGCCAAATGGGGCATTATACTCGATGATTGGCCTAATGAGGGAAGAGTAGAGATAGATGATGACCTCTTTCTTCCTGGATGCAAAACCCTTGGCAATGAGATGTGCCACATAGAAGGACTTTCTGACCACAGTGGCAATGTGGTGGTCGAAGGAGAGGTTGCTGTCAACCTGTGTACCCATATCTCTTCTAATGCCTTTACTGTTCAGTGGGCTCACATCTATGTGGTAATTAGTGGGAACTGAGTTTTTCCCAAAGGGGATGACAACGCATTTTTTGGCATTAAGCTTAAGGCCATGGTTTCGACACCAGTCACTGGTCTCAGTGAGGCTTTTCTGTAGGATGTCTACATCACTTGGAGAGTTAATAATGGTTCCCAGCTTGCAGTTGTTTGCGAACTTGGTCAGGCAGAGTCCCTCCATGTTGGCCTGGACTTCTGAGAAGTAGATGCCAAACAGGAGAGGACCCAGGGCCGATCCCTGTGGGATTCCACTCGTGACTGGTCAGCAGTATGACTTGGGATTCTGCTACTTTTACACTGTGGGTTCTGTGAGCTAATTTGCTACCCACCTAGTGATACAGGGGTTGATGCCTGGATTGGTGAGTTTATCAATAATTCCTGAGTGGAGAACTTTGAAACTTCTATTGCTGTAGATTCCAATTGCTCAGGTGGAATATATGGAATCTTTAACCTCTTCTTTGGAGGACACAAAAAGGGAAAAGTGTAGCCTCCAGTAATTATCCTGAGCAGCCAGGAATCAGATGTAATGTTTCGTCAGGCTTGTGGATGTAAGGTTAAGCACTCCCTGACTGCCTCCAGAGTGTGGCAGCTGGATAACCTATCAGGGGGTGCCGATAGAGTTTCTCATTGAAAGGTCCAAGGAACCCCCCTGATTATGCTGTTAGCCTCTGCCTCTGAGGTGACATCCATTTTAATTACCTCCCCTCCTCTGCCTCGGGGGGGGGGGCTGCTTCCAGGAGTGCCTTAGTAGATATCTTGCAAGTTTCTGAACCACATTTTCTTACCACCACTTTAACTCCAGAAAATGGACCTTTGAGGAGTGAGAAATGGAATCCTAAGGCAGACAGTGTCTTAACATCATGCTCACTCCTAGTAAGCATCTCTTCAACCTTTGGTCTGAATAGTGTGGGACCGTCAAAAGAAGGACACCTTGTAGCTTAATGCAAAGTTGTATAGCAACATCCAGGCATAGCAACACAAGGTACAACTTGTGCCAACTGCTCTAGCTGAACCATCTGCTGCACTGAGCAGCGGGCATATGCTACATTAGAGGTGGACTGTAGGGTAGATAATTGGGTGTCCACTGTGTTTTGAACATCTGAAAGGAAGTTACCCAAGAGGAACTTGGAAATCTTCTAGGTCAAATCCCTCTGAAAACTGGTTAACTGCAAGTAATCTGCAAAGACGTTCAGTGCTCTGAGTGCAAAGGTCACTTGAAGCATATGTCTTGTTTTCCTAGTCTGTCTAAGAACCTTGATTCCTTGTTAGGGGGATGGAGAGAACTCTCCTCAGACAATCCTTTCTTTATAGCTGCTGCTAATACCATGGCATCTACTGGGGATCCCTTATTCTAGTGCTTCCTGTCTTTTGAGGCTAGGATTTTGTCGGATTGTTTTGTAGAGAGGTTCTATGATGCCAGGGTCCTTCCATGCCCTCTGTACCATAAGACCACCCAGGACGCAGATGAGCCAGTTCTGAAAGCTTTGAGAAACAAGCATTAGTCCAGAGAAAGAGTCTTAGTGGACCAACTCACTTCTGCTTCATCAATTCTAGAATACCTTCGCCTTCATCCAAATCAGTGTCTACAGTGACTAACTCAGGAGAGGAGTCTAAGCGCACATTTGCATGTCTGATTACTGAGAACATGTCTCTGGAGTGCTGGTAGAGACAAGTAGGAATCAAACTGGGAACTCAAGTATTGAGTAGTTTTGATGGGTTTTGACTGTCCCTGTTGATCTGAATGAAATGCATAAGGTAAAGGTTCTAATGGGAGTTCAGACATATCCAAACTTGGTGTGTGCATCTGCCTTCTATGTATAGCCAAAACTCTTTCAACAGCCTCGATAGCAAACACTGAGTGGACCTGAGGAAGTATTCCATCTGTTGAAGTACTCATGAACTCTCCCTGTTACAACTGAGGTTGGCACCGAGGCTGAATTTGGATCTGAGCTATCAAGAACCCAGACCCTAAGAGGAAGTGATGTCTCCACAAACCTTGGCGTTGCCTGTACCACCCGAAACCTGGCACCGATGCTTCAGCTGCAAGACTTGTCTCAATGCAACAGCATCACTGTCAACACAGTAAGGGATGCAGTTGATGCCAAAAGTTCCCTGGACTGTTGCATCTGACTGTGTGCCAGAGGGGTTTGGACCTGTGGGAAGCGGTTCCAAAAACTGAACCCGTACTGGAGAAAAATGTGACAAGTTTGTGGGCTTGTATCCAGATCTCCCTTTGTGGACAGTGCCAAGAGGACTCTTAATTGGAACTGTGTCCTCAAGAATTTCCTCATCATTCAGTTGACATACATTTCTGACAGACTTCTGGTGAATTGGCCTGACCTCAACGATGACATTACTGAAGGAGGTCTGGAAGGTGTTTTTCTTGTGAAGTGGGTGAATGGAGCTGAGGGCTCACTGCCTCCGGAGAAAATAGAGCAAGATGAAAGGGAGCTCAGACCCAACCAACCCCCTGTTTAGTATCTTAGATCTGACTGCCTCAGTGCTTCGGGTATTGGACCCAAAGGACCAGTTGGATCAGGGGACCTTTTTCTTGACGTTTCCAGTCTCTTTTCTTCCAAAGTTGCTTTCTCTGACTTTTTTTTCCTGAAGATTTATTCTTTTCTCTATGCCTTTCTTTAAACTTGTCCTTTTCGTTCGATTTTTTCTTTCTTGTCCTTCTGCTGGGAGAAGCTGAAGATGGTATGGATTCAGACGACATGGCTAGAGATGACCCTGTCTGTGGGGAAAGTAAGCCTTTCAGAATGAGTTTTTCTCTCCTGCCTTGAATAGGTCTAGATCCGAAGGCAGCACAAATATCACAATTAGCTGAGCAGCACCTATGCAATATACACAAAAAGAGCACATGTCTTGGTGAGAGATCTTGTGTCTGCAGGACGAGCACTTTTTACAACAGAAGTTTGTCTGACATCACAAAAAATATTAACTACACAGCAAACCAAGCTTATCAAACAACATGTTATTAGAAGAAAAATAAGTAGCCGATGAGCAAAACAATGAAGGGTGATAATGATACCAAAATCCAAAACGTTCCACAGACTAACGATGAATAGTCCAATGAAAATAATCAATAGATGTTAAAACTCAGGTTTATTTAGACATAGACCTTATAACAAATAAAATTGAATAATTCCTGGTTTAAATACACAAAAAGGCGCCAAAATCACAATCATTCCTTAAAGAAACAGAGCTTATATTAAAAATATGTTTAAATTCATCTGAATAATGAATACAGTTAAATGAATTACTGAAACCATGTATATCATAATATATCTACACTAATAATAATGTACATATAATAGGAATCTAATGAATAACAAAAAAACAAATATTAAAAATGTATATTAAAACTAAATCAGCATTTCTGATGCCCTAATCTCCTTGATTTCAATAATGGACGTAAAGGGACTTTCCCATTTAATCCTGGTGGTATATCAGCCCTAAACTTAATAATCCAATGAATTTCTCTAGTTTCAGTGTAGTTGTCAATGTCTCCTCTCCTTTGTGTGCTGGAAATCTGATCTAAAATCCTAAACTTAAACTGATGATGTACACCTCCCTCCTTGGTATGCTTAGCTAAGGCATTGTGTATATTGCCCTTCCTTGTATGGTAAACATGCTCCCGTATCCTGTCTCTCAACACTCTATTTGTCTTGCCTACATAGTAGGCTGGACATGATGTACAGGACGCAAGATACACCACGTCCTTTGACATACAACTGCCTTTGGTTCGTATGTTGTATGTACCTGATCCATACGGATAAACAAAGACAGGGTCAGACAGTATGTATGAGCAAAAGTTGCACCTATTGCATGGAACCATGTAAGATTCTACAGGCGTTTTGTGGACGACCTGTTTTTGGTTTGGAGGGGCACACCTGCACAATTGAGCTGTTTTTTCACACAAATGAACAACTCCATTGAATTCCTGAATTTTACTATGGAATGGTCATCCAGCACCATTCCCTTTTTAGACATCTATGTAGACAAGTTACCAGGTGGCATTGTCAACACAGGTGTTTATCGCAAGACTTGTTATAGGAACACACTGTTACACCGTTCTAGCATATATACACAATGCCTTAGCTAAGCATACCAAGGAGGGAGGTGTACATCATCAGTTTAAGTTTAGGATTTTAGATCAGATTTCCAGCACACAAAGGAGAGGAGACATTGACAACTACACTGAAACTAGAGAAATTCATTGGATTATTAAGTTTAGGGCTGATATACCACCAGGATTAAATGGGAAAGTCCCTTTACGTCCATTATTGAAATCAAGGAGATTAGGGCATCAGAAATGCTGATTTAGTTTTAATATACATTTTTAATATTTGTTTTTTTGTTATTCATTAGATTCCTATTATATGTACATTATTATTAGTGTAGATATATTATGATATACATGGTTTCAGTAATTCATTTAACTGTATTCATTATTCAGATGAATTTAAACATATTTTTAATATAAGCTCTGTTTCTTTAAGGAATGATTGTGATTTTGGCGCCTTTTTGTGTATTTAAACCAGGAATTATTCAATTTTATTTGTTATAAGGTCTGAAGAAGCTATGTTAGCGAAAGCGCTTACCTTTTTATGTCTAAATAAACCTGAGTTTTAACATCTATTGATTATTTTCATTGGACTATTCATCGTTAGTCTGTGATCATTATCACCTTCTATTAACTCTGTTTTTGTCCAGTACCGCTGAGCATTTACTCCGCTGGGCTTTCTTTATTGATTATTATAGTAAACAACATGTTATGTTAAATCCTATAAAAGTCTTATTAAATCCTACTAATCCTGTAAAATTCTAATAAGAAATTTAGAGATCTAAAAAAAGATGCATCAAACTCTTAAGTTAACTACAAAACTACCAAAAATCATGACACTTTAACAGTCAATAATACTAATAACTAACACTACACTATCAATCCTAAAGCAAAGAGTCAAAGGAAGGAAAATATCAAAAAAGTATTTCACTTATCATGAAAGACAAAGAACTCTCGAACATGTCTGGATGAATCAGATGGCAAACAAGAGCTGAGGTAAATTAGGAAGGAAGATGGAATTATGGGTAGGGGAGTAGTCAGAGCCTCAGATCCAAATAAAAATGTTAAATAAAATTAAAATAGACATCAAATCTCTGGAATTAATACCCTCAGGCCTGTCTACCCGGCAAAAAGCTGATTGTGACAGACTGGTGTTTGTTTGTATGACAGTCAAAAAAAAAGAGCGTGACATTTAATTTTTTTTTTTTTTTTTAAGATCACAGTGCAACAAGTGATTCATGATCCAAGGATCTCTTGGAATTCACCGATTTTCAGCAAACCACATACACTAGCAACTCAGCATCCACTGCTGTGCTCAAAAGGAGATGAAGTGGAAGATGTAAGGCATTCCCCAGGCAGGCCACTATCTCAAACAAAATCAATCATAAACACATGATCATTTCAGTTATCAAAGAATGCAGCCATATTACACAGCTACGTAAAAACCTTTCATGAACTTCATCTTCAGTAGCCATTCAGGGATAAAAAAAATACTATTGACCATGGTCACCTTCAAATGTCAGGCTTTGGGAAAATATCTGTGTCCCCCTTCTTCTCACATTGGCTAACCTTGAAGAAATCTATTCTTGTTCTCACATCAGGGGGTCTAAGATGTATTGACTGTCATCCTGCCCCTAGAACAGGGAGTCAGACATGTTCTCTCAGGTACTCAGAATATGACAGATGATGGGTGGGTGTCAGAGAATACTATGCTTGGCCACTAAGGGCAGCTGTAACTATGGTCAAGGGATAAATTTAGTTTTACTTTGCCTTTGTTTACTCAGATAGTTCTAGTGGGTATAGCCTGAACAGTTTTTCTTTAAAATGTCGAATGTACACAGTCGAACAGCCACACCTCTGAAACGTTTCTGTAAAACCCTTACCACGGAAACATCATAAACTCTAAAAAAACACTGAACGTTGACATTTCCGACCGGGCCACACCTACAAACAAGTGTTAACATGGGTCAAAAAGGGGGTGAGATTTTGCAGTTTGGACTGTCATTCGAGGTTTTGAGAAGACACAGTTCGGAGTTCATGGAAGTGGGTTCAACGTAACGACCGTCAACATTTTAAAGGTAAACCTAGCCTGAACCCCTTTTTCAGCAGAGATTTGGGGAGAAAAACTCTATATATTGTACAATTACTAAAATAGCCATGAAAGTTTAAACAAAAAGGAGAAATGAATATTATATAAAATTACCAATAACAGAGATTAAACAAAAACAAGTCAGACGTTACATATAGGACAAGAATCCATATCTAACATATGCATCATATAGATATATATATATATATATATATATATATATATATATATATATATATATACATACACAAGAATGACACTTATACATGCAAACAGTTTATGAGTTGCAATGAGTTTACTTCATTAGACTACATTAGTCTCAGTACTGGTCCTCAGTGTAGTAAACCCAGTTTTTGTGAAACATTACTGCTAAGAGGAGAGAAAAGTTAGTTTAGGAAGACAGTAATACTAAGAAAGCTGTAGCTGAGTGAAAACAGAAGGAAATTACTTTAATAAGAAATCAGAAGTGAGGAAAGGAGTACAGTCAGCATTGTTCTAGAGATGAGAGTATATAAAATACATTGGTACTATGGTGGTCAGCCTGGTGAGATGCATGATTAAAAAGTTTATTCCAGATAATCTTAATAATCTAATATTAAGCTTAAAAAATATATGGATCACGTGCCAAAATTTAATGCTTCAATGACAATTTCTATTGTTAAAATGAATTGTTTACAAAATCTTTTATTTAAAAGACAGTATTTTAACAGATTAATGACCTTTAAACAGCTATACAACTTAATTACAAAATGTATATAGAATATAAACCACCTAGGAATTATAAGGGAATGGGGCTTAGAAATTTCCTTCAAGTTCTATTACGTTTTGGTAGATTTACTAACTGAATAAAAATCTTTATAGACATTTAGAATCAGAACCTACCGGATTCCAATAAGGACTCAGTTATTAAGATTATTCACCATTTACATGGGTATTAACTCTGAGATTTATCAAATGACTAAGTATTTTGTATCTTAGATTTGTTAAATGACAAGGGTGGTCCAGTTATCTAATATCCATTATGTTAATAGCCTGAATGAACAGGCACACATATTCAGAGATACTAAATCACCCAAATATAACAGTGGCTGATAAAAACTTTAGAAACAACCTTCTTTGTTGCAATTATTAATAACCTGGTTATGGATTTTACTACTGAAAATAGATGTGCTTATTTTTAGCAGGTGTTACCTAAACATACCTCTCAGCTGTTTAGATTTTTGCAGAATGTCTAGATTTTTTTATTTCATATTATTGGTCTGTTTCTCATAAAATTTGTGGTTTTAAATCACTGGGGACTAAAGTCACTGAATACTAACAGACATTTTAATTTCGGACTTCATACCCTTCAGAAAATGCATGATATTACAGAACTTTACTCCATCAATTTTCTAAGTTTATAAGAGCAGTATTTACGTATTGTGCCTCCCCTCACCCTATTAATTTTAGCTTTGTCCCAAATTCTTGCGCTAAGAGGTTGACAGGTAAGTATCTAAATTAATTGAGCACTGTAACAATCTATTCATAGGAAGGAGAGATGCAGTAATCAAACATATTTTAGTTGTTTTTAACAGAATAATTAAAATAATTTGTTTAAGTCTTGATAAAATAATTAATTAACCTAAGCTCTTCTTTCTATAATCAAATAACTAATACAGATTCAATAAATAAACATCATGCATCTAGATATTGTGAAGAACTCTTAAAGGATACCTTAAATGTCTCTTGGGTACCAATGTGACAAATGCTTAACAGTTACGAACATTTTGTTACGTACTTTTACACACAAACAATGATTCTGCATTATGCCTGACACCAGCAAAACTGACAGCCTTGGCTATACTAATTCACTGGTTTCTGCCATTTGTAAAATAATATAATTATTATCCAATCCTCTACATATATCAATTTATATGCTGCAGTTATATATTTTCTATCCTGCAAACATTTCCTGCAATCTGTCATGTAAACAACCACACCTTCCTTACTAGAGGCTCAAGTCCACCAAAATAGTTTATAACCAAGTCTTTTAGCTGTCTTACTATAATTAAATAGGAAATAGGTAGTTCTATTTCTTTTAAAATATCATGTACTGGTACTCCTACCAAAGGATATAAATCTAGTACAGTTAACTCCATGATTAAAATGAATTTCTTTAGATCAAGCAATTGCATGCTTTAAGCGTTGACTCCTTCATTTATATGCTTGTACGTTAAGAGCACCCATTTGGGTGTCCATTTTCTATATCACTATCGTCGAGTAAGACGTTTAAAATCCTATTGGCTTGAATCACTAAATAGTACATTTAAAATCCGTAATTCCCCCCCCTTATTTTTGGAGCCATCAATTTTTCATATGAATTCTTCTTCTCTAGTAGGTTCCAGAAATCTTCATTGTTAATAAAAAAATCTCTATTTTCAGTTGAGAAGACAATTCCCAGATATTTTATCTTTTCTTCCGGCAATACTTGTCCAATTAATGGTAGCATTGAAAAAGGTGTGGGTGTCTTTAATATATTTTAGATTTTTAAAATTTAGTCACAATCATCTCAAAGAAATATCCTTCTATTGCAGTAATAATATTCAGTCCTTCAACAGGTGTGGTACAAAATATGATTCTAAATCATCTGCATAGGCAGACATCCTAACCTTTATTCCATACAGTACAGGAGAATTATAAACAAACATTTTGCACATATAAATATAAAGGCTCATAAAGATTAAATAAGATGGGAGATATAGCCTGTTAAAATTTATGATTTTATCCATGTAAGTAAGCATGTGATTTATAAATAAATTTGTGTATGCATTTCTATATAGTATCCTTAACATTGATATAAACTCCTGCGGTATATTAAAATAAGGTAGGTATTCTGTCATTTAACCCATGCCCAGAATCTGCTTTCAGTCTCATAATCCATTTTGCCTCAAGCTGTTCTGTACTGTTTCTAATGTCTCCCATTCTGATGTTGTCATATATGTTAACTATAACTAAAAAAGTAAAATTGTGTGTATTGTCATTCACACTAACATGTTTAGATAATGCACTAACATCACTTTTTTTCTGTATCTGGTGCATGTGTTCCTTGATACGATCTCTAAGGGCTCTATCCATTTTTCCCACATAGAAACAAAAACATACTGAACATTGGGCTAAATAAATAATGTGTTCTGAAGAACATGTAGCTGAAATGTTAAATATATATTCCCTGTCTGTGTCAGGATGTAAAAACTTATTACTGTTATTTATATATTTGCACATGGAACACCTCCCACATGGACAATTCTGACCATCCCTTTTCCTTATATTTTCATTCTTAAAATAAAAGTCTTCTCTTTAGAGTGCATATTCTTATGTGCAAAACTTGGTCTAGGTTCCAGTAAGGAACTAATCTCTTTGTCTGTCATCAAAATTTCCCAGTGCTTCTCAATTATATTTTATACAGCCTCACATCAGTGGAATAAAACAGGAGAAATCTTATTTTATTTTCTGTCTTCTTTTTATGTGTTGTATGTACTGACATTATTCCTTTTAGAAAAATATGGTCTAGCTTTATTTCCCTCATTTCAACCACCATATCTCTAGTTTTATTAATTTCATCCTTATGGTAACCTCTCTCTACAAAATGTTGACTCATCTTTTCAGCTTGTTCAAAGTCCTCTGTTCTTGCATTAAGCCTTGATGCTCTAAGTAACTGGTTGTGTGCTACAACATATTTTGTATTACTGTAAGTTTGTGGATGACCTTTTTTTTGTTATGGAGGGGGCACAGGTACAGTTTAAAGATTTTTTTGATTACATTAATAACTCTACAAACTAGTTAAAATTTGCAGTGGATATGTCATTAGAAGAAGTTCACTTTTTGGATGTTAACATTAAAAAAGATGTGGAAGGGAGAATATATACAAATTTATATAAGAAAGAATGTCACTGTGACAGTTTTGTGCACAGCAGCCAATTGAACCATGACTGTAAAGTAACTAAACACACTATGAAAAAGGGAAGCTAGAAGAATAAGACAGCTGGAAAAGGAGCTGAAAAGGGATAAAATTTTCTACTAGAAGCTTAGACTGAAACATTTTCCATTTATTTTTGTAAATCTTCCTGGTTGAAGGTTTCTCTGCAAAGGTGAGTATGTGTACTACTTGGAATGAAAGCCTGGACTGTCTAACCATTAATGGAACTGGAGAAACCACATGGTCAAGTTGAGGGCTTCTATGTTTGTATTAAGCTTCCCAGAGGGTTAAGAGAGAAGATCTGCATCACAGTCCAGCAACCAAGGGAGGTGAATCAGATGAGACCAGAAGAAGGGTCACTACAGCCTCATTCCACATTGCTTTTTGCAGAAACTTTGGGATGACAGGAATGAGCAGATAGGCATAAAGGAGACCGGGGGGCCAAGTGTGCATCAGAACATCCCTTGCAAACTCTCCCTTTTGGGGGATTGGGGCAAAGTACCTGCTGCATTTTGTGCTGTAGGGAGAAGCAAGGAGGCAACAGCATGGTCTGTCCCAACAGCTGAAAATCTGATCCACCACTGCTAGATTGAGGGACCACTTGTGAGGAAGGAGGACACACCTGCCCAAACTGTCTGCTAGAACACTGGACTTCCCCTGTATGCGCAATGCTATCACAAAGCAGTGAGAAGACATTGTCCACTGCCAAACCCTCATGGCCTCTTGAACACAGTGAATAAAAACATGTTTCCTCTTGCTTGTTGATGTACCAGACTACCAACATATTGTCCATGTGGAAGGAGATCACACCCTTGGGAGGGAAGTTATGGAAAGCCGGCAACGCTAGAAGAACTGCCCTCATCTCCAGGATACTGATATGTAAACTGGCCTTTGCAGGAGACCTATGCTTTAGACTGTCTTCTCAAAAATATGCCCCTCCACCCCAGTTGAGAAGCATTTGTGGTCACTGTGGTCTGGGGAGGGGGAAGAACAGACTGTTGACTCTGAGATACGACTGGAGACTCTAGCCACCAGTGAATATGAAATCTGCTAATTTTCACGAGGGACACTGGAAAATTCATGGGCTGATACCTCACTGACCACTGGACTGATAGGGTCCACTGGAGCACCCTCATATGAAATCTGGCTTGGTGAATTAAGATAATGGCAGCTGCCATCGAGATAAGAAGATGCAAAACCAACCTTAATGGTGGTTTTGGACTCATCCTCTGCAGCATTTGAAATAAGGTGCATTGACATTCAAAAATGAAGGGTGGCCAACTGAGTGGCAACACATTTCTTCCTTTCAGCAGACTGAGAACAAGAGAGGAATTTGGAGGGCTCCTTGGTTAAAATTCCTCTGGATGCGTGTTATTTAAGCATCCTGAGACAGAAGGCCACCAAAGCATAAACCCACTTCCTAAAATCCTATTATCGAGATGGACAATAAAACTCTTACCAGCTAGATTTGTCTTGGTGGCCACTGCCACCACCATGGAATCTACTGCAGGACCCTTGCTTCAAAAAGGTTGATCCTTAGGGGATACCTGGCAAAGAGGTTCAGCTATTTATGCATCCTTGCATGCCTGCTTACAGATTAAATCCATCAACTCATCCATGGGAAGGACCACCCAAAAGGTAGATGGGCTAGCCCTAAAAGTCACAAGAAATATAGACTCCTCCTGGGATGTGGCTTTGGTGGACTATCCCCCTATCTGTCTAAGCAGTTCTAAGATCTCACCAAACAAGACATCCTCAAGAGGTATCTGTGGGACTCCTCTCTCTCTTCAAAATCAGTATTTTCAGTTAAAGTCTCCTGAGGGGAGTCAACTTGCATCATCTTGCACAAGTGCTTTTGACTAACCTCCACAGTGGAGAAGTCTGGGTTGACTCAAAATCCAATAGGAGTCCTGAATGTGGACTGTCTTAAACCTCTGAGGGGCTGGCTGTTGTGATGGGATATAATGTGGGTGGCAAGGACCCAAGGAGCTCCATTGGGGGAGGGATGGATCCGAGAAGGGAAGGGAAGCCTGCTCCCTTCACCAAGACAGCATACTCTTGAAGGCTTCTACTAAGGCAGAAGTCAAGAAAAGACCCAAAGTGTGGTTCTGGTAAAGGAAGAGTGCTGGATACAAGGATGACAGGCTTTGACTTGGGCAAAGAATCTGAAATTTTCAGAATCTTCTTGGCCAGACCCAAAGAACATAAGTACTCCAGCAACCATTCTTAGAATCTTTAACTTTTTCTTTACCCTTGTTCCTGAACTTATCTGTACTCTTCTCACCCTTAGATTTTTCAAAAATCTTCTTTCCAGAAGGAGGAGGAGAAGCAGAGTGTGGGAGGGAAACTTCTCTCACTGTTGCAGAGAGAAGGTCCTTGAATACTAGTTTGTTCAGTCTCTCCATTAAAGCTAGAGCTGAAGAAAGTACAAAAAAGCTCTGTTCATCTAAATGAACAGCCCCCAAGCAATAAATGCACTTGGAGTGTACATCGTAGTTTAGGATTTTGTGGCTACAGGCCATAGATATTTTAAAGCGGGAAAGCTTTTCTTACATGATACCACAATAAAAAACTCACCTGTTACACCACACAGCAGTAAACACAACAAACTACATCAACAAACACCAAAAAAACACACTAATAATAATCTAAAATCACACAGATCAAATGTAAAATAACCAGACAAAGAAGGTTTGAATAAACATAAGGGGTAGGGAAAACAGGCACCAAAAATCTGTTTTTTTTTTTTTTTTTTGTAGCAGACTTGAAAGAAGAGGGGAAAAGTAACTAGACAATAACAGACCAATACTAGACTAAATACCTCTCCAATAGGTCACAAAAGTAAGCACTTAGCATCACCCAAGCCTGAGCACATGACATTGCATCCAAAGCAAATAAGAGGCAATTGAGATCTGAGGTAAATTACTCACTACAGAGGGTTGTGGGCAAGAAAAGGCCCTGAGTCTTGGATCCAAAGTGTGAAAGAGGCCGAAGTAGCATCCTAGACTGATCTGATAACCCATCCGTTGAGGAAAAGACATCGGGTCATGTATTTAGTGTACAAGTATTACAAAGCTTACATTATAAACTGAAAAATATGCGATAGTTACAGGACGGGACTCACAGTATATACGGTATTTACAAATGCTGTACAGAGGTACACGTTTATTAGTATAGAGAGAAGTGAAGGAGGAGGATAAAGATGGGACATTTAGTGGCAGTACATGGATGACAGTGGTATATGCTTTATGGCAAGTTACAGAGAGGTAAGCAACAGAAATGAGTTCATACTGTAGAAAATGTGAGTAGATAGTTGAACAAATTGTTGACGTTATTTTCTCATTTGTCAAATTTATGTATTTAAGAAATGGATTAACAGAATAAATATACAATTCCAAAACTGGAACAAAGCTTTAGAAAAACTGTTCTGTGTTAAAAAAATTGTTTAGAGTTTTTTCTAAATGTATAAATAATATCCCAAGATGTGGGACAATCAGGGTAATTACTGTATATGTGACTGTTTTTTCCCCAGCTTTCAGCTTCTTTTGTAAACAGTCAGTGTGTTTACATACAATGATGCTCTTGTATGCTGTTCGCTGGGATTTTGCTGTTGTTCTGGAGCTGTACTGTGATTGCTCATAAAATGCTTTAAACATATTATCCTCGTACCAGCATGGTTTCACTGCATACAGAAGTACCAAAACTACCCCAAACCTACACACACTTGTTTATACTGTACTCCCCAATTTAAACAAATGACAACTTACAGATGCCCTACTTGTCTAAAGCTTTTGACTCGGTCAAACATAAACTACTACTTAACTCACTCACATACTTAGGTTTCGGACCTCCCACCCAAAACTGGTTCTCCAGTTACCTCTCAAACAGAATACATTCAGTCAAATACAATACCTTCCTTTCACCAACAGAACAAAAATCAATACAGGTCCAAGGATCATTCCTCACCCTTATCCTTTTCAGCGTATTTATTAATTAATTGTTCATCAACTTAAAAAAATAACCATCATCCTTTATTATCAAAAATTCTATTACTATGTTTTCAAATTCTTTCACTTTTTACACTTTTGTATATTCTTAAATTGCATAATATTCCTGCTGTTGGACTTCTTTAATATTGTAGTTCTTGCCACTATGAAACTGCCCACTTTCTTGGTTAACCAACAAACTCTATTAATAAATAACCAAACCCATGAGTTGCCCATAAGGAAATGTTCTAATCATGCAAATGTCTACCATTATTAATACTGTTTACATGTTGTTTTAATTTTTGGCTTAGATCACTGTTGTATATTGTTGTTGTTTATATATTTCATAACAATCAATAAAAAATTTTTAGAAAAAAACAGCAAATCAAATGCATGCAAAACAAGGAGGACATACTAAAATATCTGATGCTCGGTGCTGAACTATATACACTAGGATGGATACATTGAAAAAAGAAGTTATGTCTTACCATAACGTTCCATCTGTGTTATTCATCTTCTTTCATTCATTACTGATGGGTTAGGTTCAGAGCCCTCAGAACCGAGTCGGTCTATTACCAAGCTCGCAACAACCAAAAAAACTCTCGAGCTAAGTCTCTACCATGAATGCCCTTCTCCCTGTTACCTCAGATCGAGTTTGCTACGAAAAGGAAGAAAAGCCGATGCCACTACTGCACAAGTACCCTAGGGCACCACTTAGACCCAAGGCATCCCCCCAGGAGCCTTTGGTGGGGGAAGGAGGGTGGGAAGTGATGAATGAAAGAAGATGAACAACACAGATGGAACGTTATAGTAAGACGTAACTTCTTTATCTGATGTTGTTAATCTTCTTTCCATTCATCACTGATGGGACAGAATCCCAAGCTACCGTGAGGTCCATGGATGGCCCTTATGGAAGAACACTCCTGACTACCACTGAGCCGAAGGCAGCTCCCCCTCTGGAGACCAGGTCCAATTTGTAATGATTGATAAAGGCATGAGGCTTAGCCCAAGTAGCTGCTGCGCAGATGTCATCCATGGAAGCCCGGGAATGGAATGCTATAGATGCTGCCACAGATCTAGTGGAGTGAGCTTTAACATTTGGCATAGGTTCATTATGGAGGAAATAGATGAAATGTATGCAGTCCCTTAGCCATCTTGATAATGTAACCTTGGAAACAGCTTCTCCCATTTTGGGCCCAGAAAAAGATGAAAAGCTGTTCAGATTTACGGATAGGTTTGGTCCTGTCTAGGTAAAATCTCAATTGTAATCCAAAAAATTAATAACACCACAAGCAGTAAGAAAAAGTTGCAAACCACAGGATGCAGGCAATAAGAGCCAAGGAATCCACACCAAAAAAGGATTTCCAGACAAAAAATGAAGTAGCAAGTACGCCAGGAATTCCAACAATCACTTTTACTTTATTGCAACAGAAACAAGTGTAAATATAAGCGCTTTTGTCCCAAATAAAAACAGGAACTTCATCAGATACAAACTACAGAAATGCATTCTTTTAACCACTTTTTAACATGATGTAATTTCCTGATCTAGTCAAATGCATTCAAGTAAGGCTTAAAGCAACACAGGGATAAAAAAGAAAGAAAAAAGACAAATGCAGCAATAATACATAAAAATTAACTGAATTACTGTAGCCACAGATGTAACCATCTCCAAATAAAACTAGACCAGAATAAGTTGCAGAATACTGTTATGTAACAATTTAAATATATAAAGTGTATAAAACCACTATCCAAGTTGCACATAAAATTATCCTAAATGGATACAAAATAGTCCAAAAACTACATAATGAGCTTATGGATTCAACCCAATAGCAAAACAATAAAATCTCAGTTGTCTATGTACGTCTAAGGAGTGAAGGCAATACTCTCCTCTATTGGCAAAATTCAGAAAAAACACTGGTAGATCAATGGTCTGGTTAATGGAGAATTCAGAAACAACTTTGGGAAGAAAGGATGATTCGTCCGAAGTGACACTCTGTCTTTATGAAAGAACAGATAGGGCCTCTTGATACACAATACCTGCAGCTCTGAGACTCTTCTGGCAGAGGTAATGGCTACCGGGAACAAAGATTTCCAAGACAAAAACTTTAGGTCACACTTAGCAGCAGGTTCAAAGGGTTTTTGAGTCAAAGACTGAAGACCTACAGTGAGGTTCCATGATTCCACGGGCTGTCTGAGAGGAGGGTTATATGAGAGGTCCCTTGAGAAAGGCCTTGCAGAGGAGTAAAGAAGTAAGAGGGGTGTCATCTATACCATTGTGGAAATTGGAAATTGTCGCTAGATGCACTCGTACCATAGAGGCAGAGGCTCCATTATCAAAAAACTTAGCTAAGTATTGAAGCATTGCAGTAACTGGCACTGAATATGGGTCTAGCATGTTATCCTTGGACCAGATGGAGAACCTTTTCCATTTATCCTGATATAGTCTTCCTGGTGGATGGTTTGTGGGAGGCCAGAATGATGTCTCGAACAGGCGAGGAGAGATTAGCTTGCCTGGCGACTAGTGGAAGTGGAGAAACCAAGCTGTCAGCTTGAGACAGGACAGATTTGGGTGATTCAACCATTGGGGGTGAGTAATCAGCTCTGGTAGAGGGTCCAGAATCCATGGCGGGCATACTTGTCGAGGCCAGAATGGGGCTATAAGGATCACCTTGCATCTCAACCGAAGAGCTTTCTTTAGAAATTGTGGGATCAGAGGGATGGGATGATAAGCCTAAAGAAGTCCTGTGGGCCAATCGTTGATCAGTGTCCATCGGTGACTCCCCCTCCGGCGGATGTAGGGCGAAATAGCTGCTGCACTTGGTGTTTGATGGGGAAGTGAAAAGATCGCAGCAAGGCTGGCCCCAGTGGCTGAAGATTACAGATGCCACCTCGGGGTTGAGGGACCACTCGTGGGGCATGAGGATGCATCTGTTCAGTTTGTCTGCAATCACGTTGAAGCTCCCCAGGATATGCACTGCTATCAGAAAGCAGTTGGAAGCCATCGCCCACTGCCAAATTCTCATGGCTTCTCGACAGAGGGGGTAAGATGGTTCCTCTTTGCTTGTTGATGTACCAGACCACTGACATATTCTCTGATTGAACTGCAATTGTCCCAGAAGGGAGATCCGAATGGAAGGCCTGCAATGCCAACAGCACGGCTCTCATTTCCAGAACACTGATATGCAGGTGGGCCTCTGAGGTGGACCATGTGCCTTGGATAGTCTTTCCCTGAAAATGGCCCCCCACCTGATCAGGGAAGCATTTGTGGTCACAATGGCTGTGGAGATTGAAAAGTGTGACTCCAAAGAACTATGTCTGGCCTCATCCACCAAAGCAGGTCCTGTTTGCAGGAGTTGGTTATTTGAATCTGGTAATCGAGGGAGTGATAGTTTGGGAACTATTGACAAAGAAGGAGCCATTGCACAATCCGCATATGTACCTTTGCTAGAGGCACTATTGGAATTGATGCAGCCGTAGAACCTAGGGCCTGAAGAACTTCCCTTGCAGAGACTGTTGTTTGAAATAGTATCACCTGGAGGTAAAGCCTCAATTGATGAAGTCTGTGAATTGGGAGTAATACCAGAAAGGACTGAGTACTGAACACTGCTCCAATGAACTCTGTTTGTTGTGTAGGGATAAAGTTTTATTTCTCCCAATGTATCGTTATTCCCAACAATTTTCCCAGAGAGAGAATATAGTGCAGTGCTGTTACCAGAAGATGCTTGGTGGGGGTGGTAAGGAGCCAGTCATCCAGAAATGGAAACACCCAGAATCCTTTTAGTCTCAAGTGAGATGTTACCACTGCCACGCCATTTTGTGAACACTTTGGGGGCTGTAGAGAGACCGAACTGCAGGGCATGGAATTGGTAATGACTGGCTCCTAGCTGGAAGCAAAGCAGACTCTGGGAGTGTTTGTCCATCTTGATATGGTAATACGTATCCCAGAGATCTATAGAGCACATCCAATTGCCTTCTCTTAAAAAGGGAAGGATAGACTGAACTGTGACCATCCGGAATTTGGTTTGGGTGACAAACTTGTTTAAACTGCTGAGATCCAAAATGGGTCTCCAGTCCCTTGTCTTTTTTTGGCACCAAAAAGAATCTTGAGTAAAATCAGGATCCATGCTGGTCTGGTGGAACTGGTTGGATGACTCTTTTTTTGAGACAGCTTTATAATCTCTGAAGCTGCTTCTTCCCTTTGACTGGGTGGAACTTCGGGAAGTTTTCTTGGAAATTTTGTCTGACAAGAAAGGGGAATGGTGTAACCTCTGGTGATAATGTTCTGCACCCAACAATCGGTGGTGATAGATTGTAGGCAGCTTGGTGCAGAGAGAAATGACCCCCGACTGCTTCCAGAGATAAGCAATCAGGCTGCCCCCTCAGGAGCACTAATAAGGCTGTCCAGAGAAAGAGTTCCTGGAACCTTGGTTACGAGGACCCCCTCTGCCTCTATAGGGGTGCCTTCCAGAATTGTTACCCCCTCTGCCTCTGGGAGTATCATCACCACGTGCGGCACAGAAAGGACCTTGAGATTTCTTATGCCACATTTTCCCACTCCTCTGATTCCTGGTGAAGGTACCTTGAGGGTTGGAGACCCATAGGTCTACGGCACACATTTTTTCCATCTTGCTCGCACCTGGCTAGCATATCCTTCACTTTGGAGCCAAAAAGGGACGAAGCTTCAATGGGAGCATTTAGAAAAAAAGACTTGAATGGATCCACGAGGTCACAAATGCACATCCAGGCATGACGCCAAATAATGCCCGAACCCACTGCTATAGCCGCCCCTTCAGTCGTGTGTGACAGCAACCTCATGGATGAGTTAGATATTGATTCCAGGGTTGGGAGCTGTGAGGCCACTTTGTCCTGGACTTCGTCAGACAACTGCCCTGCGAGTGTCCCAGAGAGTTTGGAGATCAAGTCCCTCTGGAGAATCGTAAAATGTGCCAAATAATTCAGGGACCATATAAGCAAAGGTCCCTGATGCAAAAACACGCTTCCCAAGTCTGTCCACTGCCCAGGACTCCCTGCTGGGTGGGTGGACAGCAGGACTTCCCTCAGTCAAGTCCTTTATCATGGCTGCTGCTGCCACCACCATAGCATCAACTGGTAACCCTTTGGACCAATACAGGTTCTCCTCGGGAGGGGAAAGAATTCTGTCTGGTCTCTGAGGGATCAGCTCAATGGAATCAGGGTTCTTCGAAGCTTGCTGCACGATGAGCTGGACGAGCTCATTGGCAGGCGGGGTCATCCAAGAGGTAGAAGTCTGGGCACGAAAAGCCTGCAAGAACACGGACTCCTCAGATGAAGGGTTGGAGGGCTTCCAGTCACCTCTCTGCTTTAACATCTCTAGGATGTCTCCGAAGGAGACATCATTAGGAAGTGATCGTGGGGACCCTTCACCATCAATGTAATCCATATCTTCTGTTATGGACTCCTCGGGTGAGTCCATGTGCTTCCTCTTGCACATCTTCTTTCGAGGGGGCTCCTCAGTGGGGGTTTCTGAGGAGGACTCAGAAGAGCGGGTAGCCTGAACAGAGTTGTTCTGCGGCTTCTCTGCCTGGTGTCCCGGGTGGGTGGTCTATGACAGCTGTAGCTCAGGGGGTGAAATCTGGAGTTCCGACATCAAAGGAGTGCTGCCAGAAGCAAGAGCCCTCTCCATCGTGCGGAAGGCAGGCCCACCCGAACAGGGATGGGAGCCCGGAACCGAGAAAGACAACCATGGGACCAGGGTCACACCCCACTCCGATGAACCCGCCACCACAGATGAAGCAAAAGCAGGATTAGCGCAGATGTGGCCACTGGCACTGAGGATGGAACCATGGAGAGAGGCGGCTCTGTACCCCAGGCCGACTTGCCCATCCCCCAATCCCCAGATTGAGGAAGGTCCGGTTCAGCCAGAACCAAAGACCCAATGGACAAACTCAGAGCTGGAGTGAGATGCACCGTAGGCGCCGTGGTGATGGGTTCCAAGACGGATGTCGGAGCAGAAGGCTTCGGAACTGAGATAGCCAAAGGAGGAGTGTAAGATGGAGTCCGTTGATAAGGCAATCCAAGTCCTGCAGGTGGATGGGTCTTAGAAAGTGATGGAATCCCCCTGGCTAACAACAGCTGGTCTACAAGATGCACCACATCATGTTCCGAAAGGCTCCTGGTGGATCTAGTGGATACTCCAGACAGAGAGTCAGGACATTCGAGGAATGAGCTATATGCTTGGCCCAGAAATGGATCTACGGAGGGGGGGTATCGGGTCCATGGTGCAAGGTCTACCAGCATCAAAGTCTCTAGTTTCGAGACTGGAAGTAAAGGGGTCAAATCCAGTGAGGTTGGTACAACACTCGGTGCCGAAACAGTTGGTTCCAAAATGGAAACTAATGGCGTAGTCGAAGGTGTGCCTTGAGCCGAAGTGGCCACAGGTGCCGAAGTCAAAACAGGCGTAGTAAGGTCTATGATCGATGCCGGAGGCAGGACTGGTGCCAAAACAGGCGTCGGTATAGAAGTTTTTGAGATGGTCGGAGCCAAATAAGACACAGCTGAAGGGACAAATTTATGCACGGATGATAACTTAGGGAATCTTTGATTTCCCAGGCTTGCTCTGATCACCCAATGGTAAAGACGGAACAGAGTGGGATCTCTCTTTGTTCTTAGAAGAAGGGGTTGAGACCTCCATCGCAGAAATGGCCTCCGAGAAGGGAGACTTGAGTAACCCTTTCAGAATGAGTTTATTTTTGCACTCTTTAAGAGTGCGTTGGCTGAAACTCTGACAAATGTCACGTGGAGGCTGCACTGAAAGGTGGGGCACTCCCAAACAGTATACACAATCATCATGAGAATCACTGTTAGGTAACTTGCCCTTACAAGAAGTACAATGCTTAAAACCTGAAGTACCCTTCTTATCCAACATCTTGGTAGAAAAACACCACAGGTCAACTGTATAATCCAACTATAATGAAATCAACTCCGTTCAAAAAAAAAAATTCACAAATATAACAAAATACTGGTATGTAGAGAAGAAAAGGGAAACACCTGAATAAAGGTTAAAGCTACCAGGTTAAATAGGAGAAACAATACCAACTATGGTATTGAAGAAATACCACAAGGGTAAGGGAGGAAAGGCCGTACCAACAATGGTACTTGAAAAGTTTACCAATGGTAACAACTGGTAGAGAGGAAACAACAAGGTTAGACAGAAGAACAACACTAAAAATACTAATCACTTAATAAAATATGAAGATATCCAAAAAATGTACATAAATATCAAAATGATTTCACTTAGCTGAGAGCTCGGCTGAAACGCGGCTTTACGGCTACGAGGAAAACGAGATCTGAGGTAACAGGGAGAAGGGCATTCTGAGTAGAGACTTAGCTCGAGAGTTTTTTTGGCTGGCGCGAGCTTGGTAATAGGCCAACTCAGTTCTGAGGGCTCAGAACCAAACCCATCGGTGATGAATGGAAAGAAGATCAACAACATCAGATCATGAAATATAAGTACACAGTACATGAGCTGTGCTACTGCAGAGATGAGGTGGCTAAGGAACATGCTTAGTGTTCTCCAATAAATCCTAAGGTTAACAGGTAGTCATGTTCTGACGAATGCTGTGTTACTGTGTAGTTGTGTGGTACTCTAATCAAAATGTGTGCAGCTGGTGCAAACTGACAGCACTACATTCTGCAGACATTAGGACATTCAGCTAATAAAAGTAACCCAGACTGTCAAGCACCCTTTCTATTCACATCACACATTAATCTACTTCTCTTCACTTCCACAGTTAGAGGCACTGAAATTAGAGGAAAACAGAGCAACGCAACGAAGAAATACAACAGACCAAACACAGCTTAAGTCAACGATGAGACAGGAGAGGAATGTCAGTAAAGATGGACCTCATTTACAAACCTGTCATTATGTTAAGAATATAGCTTTATACCTTGTAAGAAGAGATCTATCTTCAGTAACCAACAGGAATTCCTAACAAATACTCCAGAGTGGCCGCTATCATGAAAACCCACCATAAGGACAGCAGCCCCACTGACAGATAACAGTTCAATATTATGTACAGCTTACACCATGTGATGAAGGTTTTTAGAGAGGTCCACAGTGGCTGCCGTAGAAATACCAACAATGCACAGTATAGGAATGCTGTTAACCAGTCATACCTGTAGTGGAGTGGATCTTAGGTGTTGTTGGTAGAGATGTTCTGTACTTTAGTGTAGCAAGGACTCAATGCAGAGTGCAGCCATTTTCAGAACATACACTTGCATGCTTTCATTTCAAAATTTTCAGCAAAAACGGAAACAAACAACTGGCTGTGTTTGCAGATGGATTTCATTCTGCCCAAAGAAAATTGAAGCAGTCTGTGAACATCAGGTAGACTGACTGCTGACACTGCATAAGGGGGATGCTGCACTCCTGAATGTTCTGTCTTTTGGATGAGATGTTAAATCAAAGCTTCGTCTGCTTGAATTGCTGGTAGCTTAGGTGAATCATACAGAGTAGGGGTCCTTTATTTATATACAAAAAGAACTCTTATTTACAACATATTTACACATTTACAAATATTTACAAATCTACAAATATACAGATATTTACACATACTCAAGTTCCTTTACAGTCATACTAAATTTTCAACCCTATTAGACCCCCCACTCCTTTTCCATAACCACAACCTGATTTTACATAATACGGATGCTAAAATTCCTTTATCATTAAACATAATGCAATTTTTTTCTTTCATTTCATATAACCCATATGAAATAAAATAACTTGTCTATTTTTTAAGATATTATTTACTTCTATTCTTATAATGTCCATATTTAATTATATCCATGTTTATCTGCTTCTTTTATATCTCTGAAAAAATCTTCTTTATACAGCTTTCCCCGTAACTTTTTTACATTTCAAAAACACGTTGTGTAGTTTCTTCTTGACAATGTAAACATTCTATCACTTTTCTTCTTGTATGGCATATTTCCTTTTACTGGTAAATTATCTATTACCAGTCTCTACAAAATATCTTGACATTCTACTTTCTGATTACACCATTTGCTTCTTATATTTATGGCTTTACTTTTTTTCATCTATTAGATTTTCCCATGATTTACATAGTAATGTTTTATCATTACATTCTTATACCACATTTTACTAGTGTTTAATCATATCATAATAATTTTATTTTCCAAAACAATATTTTTCTTGGTAACATTTTATTTCATTTATATACTCCTTTTCAGCATACCCAAAAATTTATCATACTTATATTTATAAAATTTTACTACTAATCTATCGTCTTTTCATTTATCCACGTTAACACTTTGAATAAATTTAATGAAGCAGCATACACCACTGGGTTAATTAACACAAACCTCCTTCCTCTTTCTTTACATAAAAACTCCTCTTTTTACTGGGTTCAATCCAGAACCCCATATAAAAGAAAGAAAAAGTTATCTGAAATAATTCCTTTTCAAATACCGTTGGCAACATAAATATGCTTGCTAAGTATGCTATTTTTCCTGTCAGTATTGAATATATGAAATAAGTCTTTTTTTCATAATTTATATGTTATCCAGAAAAGACAGTTTTATTTTATTTCTTCTATTGTTTTTTCCCACTGAATTCTGCTTACATCTTTATTCCCAAATTTTATATCTAACAAAGAAATTTAATTCACTGTAAAATGTACACCCCCTAGCTTTACTACATCACCTAAAAAAAAAGTTACGTACTTACCACAACGTTCCATAGGAGTTGTTGCTTTTTATTTGTCTTCAGCCTGAGGGACTCTGATCTGGCAAGGATCCGACTCGGCCGCATATTCCAGCATCGGATCCAAACTCCAAGCTCCTCCCCTACCCATAATGCTCCCGTCTCCCTTCGCCCCTCAGATCGAGTTTGTTGCAGAACAGCAGCATCTCAATCTAGACAATATGCCTATAAACCTGGCACCACCTGCAAGAAATTTATCAAGAAAAGACTAGCCAGGCAGGATATAGGGGCTATAACTCTTCCATCTGGTCCACTACACAGCCCACACAAGGCAGGGGGAAGGCGGGAGGGACAGCTGAAACAAATGAAAAGCAACAACTCGGATGGAACATTATGGTACGTACATAACTTCTTTACCTGAAGTGGTTGTTTTTATTTGAACTTCAACCTGAGGAACAGAGTCCCCAGCTACCAATAAACCCTGGGAGGTCCTCATGGAAGGATGTTCAGGAGCACTGCTGAGCCAAAAAGAAGGTCCAGTTTATAGTAGGAGATAAACATGTGCAATGACACCCAGGTAGCTGCAGAGCAGATGTCATCTAAAGAAACCCAGGACCAAAAGGCCGCAGAAGTAGCCAAAGACCTGGAGAAATGCACCTGGGACATGCCCTGGTGGAGATAACCCTTTGGCTCAATAGGCCAATGAAATACATTCAGAAATCCATCGAGCAATATTAACTTTAGAAACAGGCTTTCCCAAGAAAAGTTTGAAAAAAGAAACAAAAAATCAATCAGACTTATGAAAGGATTTTGTTCTATCAAATAGAAACTCAGCTGCCTGTGAACATCAAGCAAGTGCAATTTGTACTTTCCCTTATTCTGGAAATTTGGAAAGAAAACCAGCAAATTGATAACCTGGTTAACATTACATTCTGATGCCACCTTCGGTAGAAAAGATGGATTAGTCCACAGGGACACTCTATCTTTATGGAATACCATACAAGGGAGCTTGACAGATGAGGCTTGAATCTCAGAAACACTCTTGGCTGAGGTAAATGCAACCAAAAAGGCCGAATTCCATGACAGATACTGCAACTCAACTGTGGTCGCTGGTTCGAAAGGAGGAGAAATCAACTCCTGCAATACCAAGGTGAGATCCCAAGGGGGCAATGGGTCCTTAATTGGAGATCTAAGGAGAACGGTACCTTTCAAAAAGGCCTTACAAACTTTGGAAATAGCAAAAGAAGCCAAATTCTCGCCTAAGTGAAAGTTAGAAATCATTACCAATTGTACCTGAACTTTACAGAAGCTAGTGGCATGATTAAAAATATCCGCCAAAGACTCCAAAATGGCTGGAACTGGCACAGTGAAAAGATCCAGGTCATGCTGAAAAGCCCAGATTGAGAAATGCTTCCATTTACTCGAATAAACCTTACTGGCAGAAGATTTGTGAGCCGCTACCAAAATCTTCTTAAAAAAAGAAGACAGCCTTGGAATCCTAACTATCATGGGAACTGGAACAGCCAAGCTGTAAGCTTCAGGCTGACTAAGTCTGGGTGAGGAATCGCTGAGGGATGTGTAATCAGATCTGGAACCAGATCTAGAGTCTAAGATGGACAAACCACATAAGAACACAGAAATGGGGAACCAAACTTTGTGAGGCCAGACAGGGATGATGAGCATCACTGAGCTGCCCAACCATCAATCTTTCTGAATGAACTTGGAAATTAGAGGGAGCATAGGATAAGCATACAGTAGACCGGAGGGCAAAGCATGAACTAGATTGTCTGAGGGAGACTCCTCCAGAAGGGGGTTCAGAACAAAATATTCACTGCACTTCGCATTGGAAGGAGAGAGGAAGAGATCGCAGTAAGGCTGATCCCACTTTAGAAAGATCTGTTCTGCTACTGAAGGATTCAGAGACCACTTGTAAGGCATAACAATAGACATGCTGAGCCTGTCCGCCAATATGATGGACCTCCCCAGAATGTGCGTTGCCACCAAGAAATGGACGGTGGAGATCACCCACAATCTCATGGCTTTGTGACAAAGGGCATAAAGATCTGGCTCCCCTGTTTGTTTTTGTACCAGACCACTGACATATTGTCGGTTTGTATGGCAATAGTCCCCAGAGGAATAAAGGCTCTGAGAGTTTACAATGCCAGAAGAAGCATCTTCATCTTCAGGACACTGATAGGCAGACTGGTCTCCAGAAAGGACCATGTGCCTTGGACCATCCTTGCCATGCAATGCTCCCCTCCACCAGAGCAGGGAGGTGTCCATGGCCATCGTGGTCACAGGGGGAGGAAAGAACAAATGGAAGACCCTGAAGGAGATCCAGGCACTGGAGCCACCAAGGAAGGGAGTCCTTGCAAACATGGGACAATCGAACAGGATGTGATAAGGGAAGGTTTAGCAAAGACCACTGAATGGCTAAGGTCCACTGAAGAACTCACATATGAGGACGTGCAGTTGGGATAAGAGTGACTGTGGCCTCCATGGACCCCAACATCCAAAGAACTAAGCTTGCTGGGGAATTGGCTTAGAAAATGTAATTCACATGATGACGGAGAGATAACAGTCTGTCCAGAGGTAGAAACACCTTGCCCAGGGTAGTGTCCAGCCAACCACCTATGAAATCCAGTACCTGCATTGGTACCAGCTGAGACTTGTTGAGGTTGACGGTTATACCCAGGTCCTGAGCAGTCTGAAGATGATCATCCCTGGCTTGAATCAGTCGATGCCTGGAGGGAGCAGAAAGGAGCCAATCGTCCAGGGAGGGGAAGACCACCTCTGCAGCCCCGGGTGAGCAGCTACTACCATCACTTTGGTGAGCACCCGGGGGCGGTGGTCAGCCCAAAGGGGAGCACTCTGAACTGAAAGTGATTGGCTCCCAGCTGGAAGCGGAGGAACCTCCAAGAGTACCTGTTAATCTTGATATGTTACTACTTGTCCTGGAGGTCCACCAAGCACATCCAGTCGTTTATCTGCAGGAAGGACAGAATGAATTAAAGGATGACCATCCAGAATTGCATCTTGGCAACTGACAGGTTCAAGGTAGAAAGATCCAGAATGGGTCTTAAGTCCCCCGTTTTCTATGGCACTAAAAAGAGCCTGGAATAAATGCCTAATCTGGATTGGTCTGGGGGGACAGGATGGATGACTCGTTTTTTGAGCAGCCTGGTAATTTGTACAGCTGCTTCCTTCTGTTGATTAGGTGGAATGCCTGGGAGCTGTCTGGGAGGAATTGGGGAATGGCGAAAAAGAACTGAGTAGCCTCCGGATATGATAAGCAGAACCCAGTGATTGTTTGTAATTGACAACCACACTGTTGGGTGCAGAGATGGTCATCTCCTGACTGCCTCCAGAGATGAGCAGTCAGGCAACTGGTCAGACAGGGTCTGTCTGGGAAGGAATCCCAAAACCCTTGGTTCCTTGGAGCCCATCTGTCATGAGGGCAGTGTCTGTTGTATCCCACTCTGCTTCTAGAGGAAGGTGAATCTTAAGCATCCTGGAAAGAACCTTGAGACTTCCGAAACCACATATTCTTTACCCCATGCTGATTCCTAGAGAAGGATCATTGTGGGGTGGAGAAGTGGATCCCGATAGCAGACAAAGTGTTCCCATCCTTCTTGCTCTGGACTAAAGTATCATGAACCATTTTTCCAAACAAGGTGCAACGATCATAGATGCCTTCAAGGGTTCCAAAAATGCACAAAGCTGGAGCCAGGCATGCCATCTAATGGCTACGCCTGTTCCTGCAGCCCTGGAGGCGCCTTCAGTCGCATGTGATAGAAGCCTCATGGAAGTACTGGAGATGGAAGTGAGGGTGGTCATGAGGGAGGAAAAAACATTTTTTTCCTCTGCTGACATGGACCCTGGGGCAGAATCAGTGACCTCTTTGACCAAGTCCCTCTGCAATCTGATGCCATGTGCTGAATAATTTAGAGCAAGTAAGGTAAATGTGACTGATTCATAGGTCCGCTTCCCAAAAGAATCCATTGCCTGAGACTCCATGCCTGGAGGATGGACCGAGGAGCTCTCCTGTGCAAGCCCTTTTTTGGTGGCCGCTGCAACCACCATAGCATTGACTGAGGACCCTTTGGACCAATGCTGCCTATCTAAGAGAGCACTAAGTACTTTATCCGGGTGCCTGGGGATAGTCTCAACTGTATCTGGTTCCTTCCATGTCCTACATGAGATTAGATCCACAAGGGGATCTGTGGGAGGGGACACCCAGGAGGTAGAGGGTCCTGTGGCAAATGCCTCCAGAAATACCGTCTGGGCTTCTGGGTAGTCCACCCACTGCGTTGCCGCAGGATCTCCATGATATCTCCAAAGGAGAGATCTTCTGGGAGTGATCGAGGGAAACCCTTCCCTTCCTCCAAGTCGGTATCATCCGTGACGGATTCCAGTGGGGAGCCTAAGTGCCTTCTCTGGCACGTGTGCTTCTACAGGGGCCCCTAAGGGGGAAATTCTGGGGAGGACTCAGAAGCCTTGGGGATTTCCCATGTGGGAACCTCTTGAGGTGAAGTGGCAACAGGCTGTCCCTGAGGGGGCATAATGGCAGACTCTAGAAAAAAAAAGAGGGACCCAGGAGGGACTCCAATGATGCAAGTGTCAGAGGTCCTGAAGTAACCAAGAGGTACCTCTCCACCACATCAAATGCCGAAGACGAGCGGATCTCCGAAGTTAGAGCAGCCAAGGATGGATCCACCGCACCTTGCACCGAGACAGGAGCCAGAGCACAACCTCCTAATGCAGAGACTCAGAGTGGAAGGGACGACCCCAAAAGCCTTAAATTCGACACCATCCCCTCAGATCCGACACCAAGGCTTCAGCTCCGGCAGTCAGTTGGCTCCAAAAATGTCAGAGCTAGGCCAATGGCAGGCAATGAGGTACCAGTGACCATCGGCACCGACCCCTCGACACCAGGGAACCTCGGACCCGAGGACTCAAACTGGGACTCAGATTGGAGAAGGAGTAATAGGGTAAAAGGTGAACTGCATACCACAGGCTCCAGAGGGGGACAGAGCAGCCAAGATTCCCACATGGATCTCGGTCTGAATG
>NC_056729.1:360469555-360507055 GCF_019279795.1 Protopterus annectens | reverse complement strand
TGGTCTCAGTATTTGCTTTCTCATCCATTTCTCTCAGAACTCCTTTAACTCCTTCTCTCCATTTGCCTCCCTGTTTCTCCAGACCACCTCTGCACCTGGATTGGAAACCAGAAGTGCTTCTTTAAAATGGGACCTACTTGCAACAATGATTAGCAGGGGTTATTTATTGTAATTACAAATACATACATCTTATGTTTCATCGCATACTGACATTATTTACAATATTTAGAATGCGATTCTTAGAATTATATTAAAAACTATCAATTTTTTAATCACTCACTCTTTTCTCCACAACCAAAGTCTTACTTTCTTCAAAATCTTGGATAATAATCACTTTCCATTGTATTTTACTTCATTAATTCTTTCATTCCATGTTATACAAAATAATTTTGCATCCCGTTTATTGATGTCATTTTGTTTTACATTTTTGTAATGTCTATATTCAATCATGTCCATATTAATAAATTCAATGTTCTCCAATTCTGTTAAGTATCCTTTGCCATAAATCTCCTTCCACAGTTTAAATGTCCTTTTACACTTTATAAAAACATGTTCAAGTGTCTAATCCACAACAATGTAAACAGATTCTACCTTTTAATGTCTTATATGGCATGTTTTCCCTTTGACTGGTAAATTACTTTTTGATAATCTCCACAAAAAATGTGTTAATTCTACATATTTTTTGTACCTATTAATTCTAATTTTTACTGCTTTGATCTCTTCTTCACTTATATGTTTCCAAGGTTAAACATAATAATATTTCCCATTAAATTTTTCATACCACATCCTTCTATTTTTTCTATCCTTCGTGTACCAATTTTCCATAGTGGTATTTTCTTTTGATATAATTTCATGTCTAAACAATAACCTTTTTTGCTTCTTTTTAAATATTCCAACTTAACCAAAATTACTTTGTTTCCCTGCTATGACTTTTCTTCATAACTTTTCATTATCTTTCCTATTTACTAAGATTTTATAGAAATTTAACAAAAAACTTACAATTTGGTGTTACAAAGCTCAACGCTCCTTCTTTGTTACTGACATAGAGAAGGCCTCTTTGGGTTTAGGCTTGACCCCCAAATGGACGTAAAAATTACATTTATTAAATCGTTTTCTAATGCTAAAGGAATTGTACATACATTAGGTAAATGTGCAATTTTACCTAGTGAGTTACTTAAATATGCCTTTTTTCTGTATGACAGCCTAAATGTTCTCCAAAATATGCAAAGACCTCATATTTCATCATATCACTCCATTGCTGTTGCCTTAATTGTTCATTCCCAAAACTTTATTCCTGAGATTTCTATCTCTTCACTAAATTTAATGTCCTGTACCCCCCACAAAAAAAAACATTCCTTTACTTTTTCATCAAGAGGCAATCCTAATAGCTTCAGTTCTTTATTGAGCATTTCTATGGCTTTCATTCATTCTGTATTCTTAACTGTTGATACTAAACCATCTGCATACATAAACATAACTAGAATCATAATTCCTTCTGGTGCCTGATACCTAGCTTTTTCCAATATGTAATTAACCTCAGTGAAAACTGCATTCATAATTTAAGCAGATAAGATACTGCTGGTTGGAAATCCTTAGTTTAATACCACTTCTTAGTCTTATTGTTTCACTTATCCATCCACTGACTACCAATCTTACTTTATTTTCCTTGTAAACTTACTTTAGAACATTTTATTAATTATGTTATAGCCCTCTGAAATTTTCCATAATGCTTTGTGTTGAATTTTATCAAAAGCTTTATTTATATCTCCTATTATTTTTAATTCTGTTCTTCTGTTTATGTCATCTACCAATTCTCTTATTAATCTTAATAGTTCTTGACTTCCTTTACTTCTAGTTCCAAAGATTGTCTCAGATAACAATTAACTTTGTTTGACATTCTTTTTTCTATTATACTTCAATGAATATCTTATAATCTACATTATTTAGTACTAATGGTCTTCAATTTTTTACATTCATTTTTCCTCCCTTTTTCCATATGAATTTCATTACCCCTAGGCATATCTTTTCATCATTTACACCTTTTTCAAACCATTCATTCATTACTTCTAAGAAATATTCTTGTCATTCTTGCATGTTTTTTTATACATTAAGTATTCAATTCCATCTACTCCTGCAGCTGATTCTACATTTACTGTCTTAAGTATGTTTTCTAATTCTATTACCTTTTCCTCCTTCCTTTTGTTGCCTTCAGTTAACTTGCTTAATTCCAATCTATCTTTTAATGTAATGCCACATATTGAGAATGTCTCTATTATATAATCTTTAAATTGTTTTCATAATTTCTTCTTGCGTTAATTTTTATGTCACCTTTTCTATCTTTTAATTCTCTCTTTTACTTCTTGTACCCATTTACTTTCTCCATCACCTGAATTACTTATTTCTTCTTCATTTGTTTTCTTATATTTACATCATTCATACTCTCTCGCTTCCATTGTTACTTCAATATCATTCATTTGTTCATTTTGCACTTCCTCTATAGTGCCTGATGTAATTTTCTCCTTCTACTGTTCCTGTGTTAATGTAGTTTCTTGTGTGTTTCTCTAATTTTGTACAATAACTCCAAGAATGACCTATCTTTTCACATTTTATACACTTTTGTTCACATTTCTTTGCTCTGTGACCCAGTTTTCCACAAATAAAACATTTTCTTTTATCAGTTACTAGTTCTCTTGCTGAGGCCACTTCTAGAAGAGAGAAATCCATGATCCAAGACTAAGTCAAGTCAGAACTTTGATTTCTGGCAGAAAGGCCTTCCTTTTTACTGTCTCTTTTTAACACCTCAAATAAACAATCCATTCAGAGGATGTGAGGAAGGATTTTTTAAGGTTTAATTTGGGAAAGGAGGAATGCAACCTTGTCTAAGGGTACAGAATCAGTCTGTCTTCTGGACACAGAATCTGGAAAAATCAGCATTTTTTTTAAATATGGAAAAATATGGAGGCCTAGGGTTCTTTAATTGGCAACCACTGGAGCCAGACACTTTGCAAACTCTTGAGTGTAGCAGCTAGTCCAAAGGGTAATGTAGAAAACTGATAATATAAACCAGGCACTGTATAGGTTCATAGGTATTTACTAGGGTAATGACCACAAGAGCCTTTTTAAGCCTAGAAATGCGTCCCAAATCTCTGACAAGTTCTGGTACTCTTGATAAGTATAAGCAGGGATAGGGAGATGAAACATTTACAAGTAGGGGGCTGGGAGATGAAACATTTACAGGCTGCCTGTGTCCATTAGAGAGACAGGTGCCAAACCGGTGATGACTTTCCTGTTCCCTATTCCAATGTCCAAGTTACATTTGAACTGGGTTAGGGATGAACTTTGCTTCACATGGATGGGGAGCCCGGTTCAGAGAAGGGGTAGACTCTGGAATACATCTGTCTCTCCACCAGGTCCTATTTATACCACAGGCAAGGTTTAAGCCTTTAGAACAATTCTGGTACTGCTTGCTTTGTGAATATGCAGGAGGTTCATCAGAGTGGGATCTGACAATGCCTTGTATGCCAGGCAAAGATCTCCCCTCAACAACATCCTGTAGGAGACAGGATACAGGCATAGGGCCTTGAGGTAATCTCCATAGGACATTTTACTTACACCATTTATTCTTTTAGTGGAGGAAACTCTGTGGACATTCCACTTGTTGGATATGACTGGTTACTACATACTAAAGAGGGCATTGTACCCATTGATAGGTCTGATGAATGCCAAATGCAGTGGAACAATGATATCCTTGGACATAGATGCTACAGCTTTGTTTATAATTTGCACAACATAGAATGATTTGCTCACTAGCGTAGACACGTGATGGTCAAAGGCTAAATTGCTGTCTATGTGTCCTCAAGTCCTGGTGGATGATTTCCTGAAGGATACTATTATGCATTTCTTGGCATTTAGTTGTAGTCCATGGCTCTGATACGAGTTTTTGTCATCCCTTCATGGATAACATTTATGTTGGTGGGGGATTCAATGACAGCTCCTAATTTGCAATCATCTACTAATTTAGTCAACTAGAGGCCAGTGCATTGGCCTTGATTTTGGAAAAGTTAATGCCAAAAAGAAGCAGTCCCAGGACTGATTCCTGAGGGACTGCACTTGTGACTGGCCTCTTTGTAAATGTGGACTCCTTAGTTCTAACTTCCTGTGTCCTGTGTGTGAGCCAGCTGGCTATCCACTGGGTAACATAAAGGTTTGTACCTACATTTTGCGTTTGTGAACATTGTCCATGTGTGGTGTTTTGTCAAATGCCTTGACCAGGTCAAGGTAGGCAGTATGAACCATTTTGCCCTAATCCACTGCTTTGCTGACCTTCTCAAAAAAGTCTACTAGGTTGAGTAGGCATGACCTGCCCTTGATGAAACCAAATTGGGTTGGGACCAGTGCCAGGACATTTCCTATGTCACTACTGATCATTTGTTTGTGATGTCAGGTAGTGCCAGCTGTGACAGGGAGAGTAGGACAGTGCATGTGTAACATATGCCAGCATAGCCAGCTGGAGCTTTGTAAAGAATTTTATGTAATTTGAATATCAAACTAATTTGTAAAGATGCTTGTGCTAAAATGTATTTGTACAGTTGCTTGTGTTAAAATGCATCAACACTGGGTCCTGCTTGACAGAAAAGTACTATATCAGCCCAATTCAACAAATAAGGTAAAAAATACGAAGGAAAGCAGGAAGCCGGGAGTAGGTCCACTACTGTTTATTGAATCAAATAACCATAAGCACTTTCGTCAAGTTCATTACAAGACTTCATCAGATAAAAAATGAACTGAAAAGCCAAGTTTAAAAATCCTTCCCATGTTACATGATCCACCCCCAAGTTAACTGACTAATTAAAATCAACAGTAGATATGCAAAAGAAAATAAGGAAAAGAAATCACATTATACAACATCTTAAAACACATCTTAAAACACATGAGTTTAAAACCTTAAAACCATAAATATGAGTGTATATCATTATGTGAATGAACCATAATAACCAAATCTATCTAAGTTGTGCCTTCATTTTTAGTACACAACCAATAGATGCTAGTTCATTTAAACTGGGAAAACCCACAGCATGTTCATAGATGCATTGCTTGAGCATTCTCTCAGTCTTGCCAATATAAAAGGCAGGACATACCTGTCACAGTGCCCCATAAACTACCCCAGTACTGTTACAGTTGTAATGTCCTTTTATCCTAAAGCTGAAACCATTAATTTCAAACAGTTCCCCAACATAAATGAATTTACAAAAATGGCACATACCACATTGGTACATACACCTAATGTGGGCATTGTCAACTTTGATTATGGGTCTTTCCACCAAATTTTTAATGTTGGGTCCCCTTCTCCACACAAGAAGGTTTTATACTAACTTTGCCTCTAACTTCACCATCCCTAGTTAGAATACCCCAGTTCTTTTGTAAGATCTCTTGAATTTGCTGGTGGTCAACAGAATATCTGGTGATAAAGGACAGTATAAAACTAACATTGTTAGTTACTTCTGTCTCATTTCCTTCCCTGTTGAATGTAGAGTTAATAGTAACAGAACCGTTTTAAAGGTTTATCAAATTTCCAACCAGTATGGGTGAATAAATACCCAGTTGTCTCTTAACCACTACTTCTTTTCAATTTCCTGTACAAAAGCTGCAGGGTAGTCCCTCTTTATGAACATGTCTTCTAAAAGACTACATTCCCCAAGAAAAGAATCAAAATTAGAGACCATCCTTGCAACTCTGACAAATTGTCCTTTGACTACCGCTTTTTTTCTAGGGGAGGGGGTGAAAAGTATCAAAATGCAAAAATTAATTTGAGTACGTGGGCTTCCTATAAATGGTGGAAACATATCTCCCATGCACCACATCCTTTTCTAGTCTTACGTCCAAATAACTGATGCTGTCATTCCCCACCACACGTGTAAACTGAAGAAAATTGGTTGTGTTGTTTATATAATCCATGAAATTAATAACACTGTTGTTATCACCCTTCCAAATGAAAAACAAATCATCCAAATATCTCAAGTACAGAATACAATCATTAAACCCAGAATAACCAAAAAGAAATCTTCGTTCCCACTCGCACATGACAATGTTGGCATAAAGTGGCCCACAAGAGGCTCCCATAGAAACACCTACCTGTTGAAAAATACTGTTTGTCAAAGTAAATATAATTATTTTTCAACACAATTTCCACCATTTCTGTGTAGGAGGTGTTGATACAGTCTTGCTCAATCTTTTTTCTAAACAGATAGTCACAGAACCAATCCAACCCAATGTCATGTGGAATTACAGTGAATAGATCTTTTACATCCAACGTAAAAAATATAAGACCACTATCAGATACAACACTACTACATTTGGAAAGAAAATCCCATGAATCAATACAGAGATGTGTCTCTTGTCTTAATACATTTTTCAGTTTAACATCCAAAAATTTTGCAATGGGAGAAAATTCATTTATGTGGGGGAACTGTTTGAAATTGATGGTTTCAGATTCAGGATAAAAGGACATTACAACTGTAACAGTACTGGGGTAGTTTATGGGGCACTGTGTCAGGTATGTCCTGCCTTTTATATTGACAAGACTGAGTGGATGGCAATGCATCTATGAACATAATTACGACATATGGGTAAAACAAAAACTACAAATGCACTTTATAGGCACATCCTGGAATTTCCTGAACACTATTTCAAATTCATTGCGACTGAGCAGGTCAAACGGAATAAAAGGGGTGGACCTTGGCAGTTGTTTCTGGAAAACTGGGAACTTTACTGGATACTAAGTTTAAATGCTGTGGGTTTTCCCGGTTTAAATGAACTAGCATCTATTGACTGTGTACTAAAAATGAAGGCACAACTTGGATAGATTTGGTTATTATGGTTCATTGACATAATGATATACACTCATATTTATGGTTTTAAGGTTTTAAACTCATGTGTTTTAAGATGTTGTATAATGTGATTTTGTTTCCTTTTTTTCTTTTGCATATCTACTGTTGATTTTAATTAATCGATTAACTTGGGGGTGGATCATGTGATATGGGAAGGTTTTTAAACTTGGCTTTAGAATTCATTTTTTATCTGATAAAGTCTTGTAATGAACATGACAAAAGCGCTTATGGTTATTTGATTCAGAAAAGTACTATGTCAGACTATATTGTTGCAACTGATGAAATGTATATATTTTAGCAGACAATACTAGAAGGGAAGGGAAGGGGGTTAAGCTAACCTTAAGAAAATTTAAGAAATTAAATGACTTGGTTTAGGCTATAAAGATTTTATCTCACAGGACTGAATGCAGCCAGAGACACAATGTCTTTGAAAAGCCTGGGCTGGGATCCTGCTCTGTTGTCCTTAATGATGAATTAACTGCTGCCCTGGGGTGCCAGAGAATGGCTTATTAAGTTTCTGTAGGATGGGTGGAAGTGTTGGAATTGTTTTACAGTTTCCAGATGCTGTATTAAACCTTAGCTAAAGTTCTATATGCATACCGTGAGACATCAGTGCCAGATCCTGACTCATTTTCTAGTGAGAGGGTAGTGTGGAAACAATAGAGTCAGATGACTAGATCCAATGCCATTCTGTAAGCCAGTACTGAAATTATATTTGAATACTAGTGAGAGATGTGATGAGTGTGCTCTGTTTTTGGACCTGACAAGACATTCATCCACCTTCACCTGCCTTGCTAGTAAGTAACTAAGGAACAGTAATTCTTCAGTTAGTTAAAGAACTATAGTGAGATGAGCTAGATGTTTTTTTCTGTATCTGTTTGAGTCTTTCCATCTGTGTTGTTTTTTTATATTTGCTGCGATCGAAACTGGTGTTTACTGTAAATAGATATCCAGTATTTTCATGTTTTTTTAACTTATTATTAAACATATCTATATATTTAATTGTGGCTAGTCTTATGCTTAGAAAAGTGAACATGATTTATCTACCTCATATAAGCGAAAGCTTACAATCCCAAACACTCAGAACAGCAATTTTTCCCCCTTTTTTTCCTCAGGAAAAATCGCTGTTCTAAAAAAGAAAAAAAAACTTTAAAACATTAAAACTTTAAAACATTATATAAAGTGGGGGGCTGTGCCCCCCACACCCCTACTTAAATATACCATCGCACTACAGGGACGAAAATGGTAAAATACCGAAGGCGGCCAAGCAGTTTCTTTCCCAGGGAAAGAATTCACTTATATGCCTTTTCGGTATTTTGCCGTTTCCCACTTTCAAATTCAATCAAGACGCATTAGAAAGAATGCGTCTTCAATCATCTAATAGGGAGCCGAGGTTGCAGACACAGCTAAAGAATGCCTTGTGGTTGCCCTTGGTCTGGGAAGCCAAATTTACCTCAAATTTGGCACTGGTAGACGTGAGTGTGTGCATAATGTGGTGGATCCTGGTCCCTGAAAAGAAACTGACTGTGACTTTCTCCTTACTCAGCCTGGTGAGAGGGACATCATAATACAGTCTCCAGTTACCAGAATTGCTTGCCTTGTGAGCTTAAAAGTAGAGGCTCCATGAGATGTGGCTGTATGTGCAAATCTCAAAATTTCCTGAAACTAGGATATTATAAGCATCCTTAAGATCTACAGTTACCACGAAACAGTGATCTGGAAGTAATGCCAGGACTGACTGCAAAATGGGCATTTTAAGTTTGGGAAAGGATAAATCTATTACAGGTCTACAAGAATACTCCTTTTTTGCTACCAAAAAGATTCTGGAGTAAAATTATTTGCCTTTGTGTATGGCAGGCACGGCTTCCATGATCCCTACTTTTAAGATGTGACGGAAAGCAGGAGGAAACCATTCTGTCTGATCCGGTGGTGGAATTCCCCTGAAAAGGGAGGGTTTTTTACTCACTGCCAAGTGTATCCTCTCTGAATTATACTCCGAACCCATTTGTCTTGAGACTTTGCAGCCAGTCTGCAGGATTGAGAAACAGTTTGAAGGAAGGAAGAAGAGCAAAGGAGGGTAGAGGTGCTCTGTAACTTGGATAATCCTTCCTTTGCAGCAGGCTGATCTTTTTTTTTTTTTTTTTTTAAGAAAAGAATCACTCTTGTTTGCTTTTGAAGAAATATCCTCCTGCCACTTCCTTTTGGATCTCTGACTTTTTGTTAGGCTTGGAATTTTGTTTGTTCTGCCCCTAAAACGAAGACACTTTGTTTCGGTAGAATTTGGGCACATGAAACATCCTAGATACCTCATGCATTAACTTGCCTATACCATCCCACAGTTTGAGAATATAGGTTCATAGGTAGGTACTAGGCTATCTGCCCAAAGGCATTTATAAGCCTAGCTGGCTTTCGCCATCCCCTTAGATTAGTTCCCTGTGCCTCTGCCCAGCACAGCCAATGAAGTGATCCCTGGGGTAAACTTTCTGTTTCCCATCCATTCGTCAAGGTTTCTCTTGAAGAAGGTTAGCGAAGAGCTCTGCTTAATGTATATTGGAGTCTTGTTCCAGAGCATGGGAAGTCTCTGGGACAGGAATCTATCCCTCCAGCACGTCCTATTTATTGTTGTGGTGAGGTTTAGATCCCTGGAGCGTGTGGCTCGAGAGGATATGGTTTTCTTTAGGTGGAGCATGTCCATCAATTCTGGGTTGGACATGGCCTTGTATGTCAGGCAGAGATCACCTTTAAGTAGGTGGTATGCAACCGAGTACAGATGGAGTTTCTTCAGTCAAGCTGCATAGGGCATCTGCTTGAGGCCAGTGATCCTCTTGGTGAGGTACTTCTGTGGTCTTTCCAGTTGTTGCAGGTGTCTTGTAAGGTACATCCCAAATGGGGCATTGTACTCTATGATGGGTCTGATGAGTGATGCGTAGAGGGGCACAATTACCTATTTTGATCTGGATGCAAACCCTTTTGTGATGACGTGGGCCACATAGAAGTATTTTCTAAACACTTTGGCAATGTGATTATCAAAGGAGAGGTTACTATCTACTTGGGTCCCCAGATCCCTTATTACGTCTTCTGTATTTAGGGGGCTACCTCCTATGTGGTAGTTTGTGGGTACTTTGTTTTTTCCAAAGGGGATGACTATGCACTTTTTGGCATTTAGCTTGAGGCCATGGTTTTGACACCAGGTATATGTCTCAGTGAGACCCTTTTGGAGGATGTCTGTGTCAGCCAGAGAGTCAATTATAGCCCCTAGTTTGCAATTGTCTGCGAACCTGGTCAGCCATAGTCCTCCTGTGCTTGCCTGTACCTCTGACAAGTATATGCAGAACAGGAGGGGTCCTAGGACTGAGCCCTGGGGAACATCACTTGTAACCGGTTTAGAGTCAGACCTAGCTCCCGCAACTCTTACCATGTGGGTTCTGACCGTGAGCCAGTTGGCAATCCATCTTGTGACGCAGTGGTTTATGTTCAGGCTGGTGAGCTTGTCTATAATACCTGAGTGGGGAATGGTGTCAAAGGCCTTTGCAAGGTCTAGTTAGGCTGTGTGGACCACCTTTCCCTTGTCTATAGCCTTGGTAACTGTCTCAAAGAAGTCCACCAAGCTTAGGAGGCATGATCTGCCCTTATCAAAGCTGAACTGGATAGGGTCCAGTGTTTGGAGGTTCCCAATGTGGTTCCCAATGTCTCCGTTAATTAGATCCATGATGATGCATTCCATAGCTTTGCAGACCAAGCTAGTCAGGCTTATAGGGCGATAGATCCCGGGGTCCATTGTGGCTCCACCTTTGTGGAGCGGAATAACCATTGCTGTGCGCCACTCTGTGGGCACGTAGCCTGTAGAGAGGCTGAGTTTAAACAGTGTGTTTAGGTAAGGGGTTAGTTCATCTTTGAGCTCATGTAGGACACAGTCTGGGACACCGTCCGATCCCACTGATGCTGTGTTTTTGGCTTTGGAGAGGGCTGTTTTAACCTGAGTGTCTGTGATTTCAGGGGCACTACATGCTTCTGGTATAGTTATGGGCCCTTTTGGGGGTGTGAGGGGGGTGAAGTTTGCACTTAACCTGTCTGCCAGGATGTTGGCTATATCGGTCGGTTCAGTGTATTTTGTGCCATTCTGCACTAACTCCGAGCAGATTTGAGAATTGCCACTTAGATTCCTGACATAGATAAAAAATGCCTTGTGGTTATCTTTGGAGTCCATGGCAGTTTTTCATTCAAAGCTAGCCTTGGATGATTTTATGAGGGAACGTAGTTTCTTGCTGATACTCATCAGGGATGTCTTCCCTTCTTGGGATTTTACTCTTTTCTGTACTAGTTTCCTCCTCCTATTGTATAGCTTGTTTATGGCAGGGGTCCACCAGACTGGTTTCCTTTTCTTGGAGGAGTGAGTCTTGGTTTTGTTTGGGATAGCATGATCCATGCATTCTTGTAGGTGCCCGTAGAGTGCAGTAGTAAACGATTTTGGAGCTTGGACAGCGTTATCCTTTAGCATGGGGGCTTTGAAACTTCCCACCTCAGTCTTAAGTAAAGTGAAGTTTGCTTTTGAAAAGTTTTTCACAGTGATTTCTTTGACCAGGGGTGGTGGCGGAATGTGGATATCCATAGTGATTAGTTTATGGCCAGATCTAACCAGCGAGGGGTTGACCTCCGGTGTGGAACACCGGTTGCCCATGTTGGCGATGACCAGGTCCAATATGTTGCCACCTCTGGTGGGGGTGTTGACTAGTTGATCCAGGGCATTTAAGTTTATAAATTCTAGGAAATGTTAGGCAAGAGAGTTTGTACTTGAGTAGTTCTCCCAGTTAATGTTTGGGTAATTGAAATCACCCAATATCGGGGTGTTTGGTAGGACCTTTATGTTTCCCAGTGTTTCCAAGAATACGGAGTGGGGGTCCTGGGACATGGTGGGTGATCTGTAGCAAGCTATAATTTGAATAGCAGTTTTGCCCTTTGTTAGTTGCACGTGGATGATCTCTGAAGCATCGTGCTGTGCCACTAACCTGGAGGTGTGGGTATCCTTGATGAATATAGATACTCCCCCGCCTTTTGTATTTTGGTCCGGGTTTTGTGGCCGAAATGTATGGTATTAGTTGTAGCCTGGTGGTGCTGAGGTGCTCTCTGAAGCCTTAAACCAGGTTTCTGTTATAGCACATACATCGATTTCCTCCATACTGAGGAGTGCCTCGAGTACGTGCATTTTGAGGTTTAGAATTCTGGCATTGAGTAGCATTACCCTCAGTTTTTTGTTACTTGTGCTATTTACGGCGGTGGGTTTGTCTTTTGGGCCTTGCCTAAAAAAGGCACTATGGGGGTGGCAAGTGCCTTGGCCAGTATTCGAAAGCCTAAGGGTGACAGGTGCAAGCTGTCTCTAGCTAAGCAGCGTGGCTTGTCGAGCATGTCATCCCAGGCTGACAGACACTGGATCCCCTTTGAATGACACCAGAAGCTTAGCCAATTGTTAAAATTGATACTTTTTTCTCTATACCGTGGTATCATTCTTGGTGAGGGCAGGATGCTATTCACGGTCAGGGTCATACCGGCCTGGGCTACGTGATCAGAGAACTTCTCCATGTCTCTTTTTATGTAGTCCAGGGAGGTATGGCTCAGGTCATTCACACCAACATGGACAATGACAGAGTCATATTTGTACTTGTTCTGGAGTGACCTGAGTGCTTGTGTTATGTGGCGGATCCTGGCTCCAGACAGGTAGCTAACTGTAACCTTCTCCTTGCTCAGCCTAGGGAGTGGGACGTCAGTGTGCCTGACTATAGAGTCACCTATTACTAGTGTGTTGGGTTTGTTATTTTGCCTTAAGGGCTGTGACTGTGTGGCACACTGGGTTTTGTGAAGTATGTGTTTCATGGTTTGTGTTGGGGGGTGGAGGTTGCTTGGATGTCTGCTTCGGAGGTCTCTGTTGCTTTTGCAGATTTTTATTTAGAGCCTCCGAGTATGTTTTCGTGTATTTATGTGTGTTTTTTACCTGTGCTGGTTTCATAGGTTTATGTGAGACTGGTGGTGTGATGCAAGTAATTCCCTTCTCCTCTTGACTACCTGGTCCAGTCATGGGTTGAGAGAGGTTAGCCTCCAGTTTGGCTGTATAATTGCATCTCTCGCATGTATTAGTGCTTGGTGGAAGGAGAGGGTTGTCTGTATACATGAGGCAATTGTAAAATTGCCTCAAAATACCCAGATGCACCAGCTGGACTGAAGAGTACACCTGAAACTGCCCTTTGGACATGCCTGGATAGGTACAATGAACGGTTTAACTGGTAAGGTCAAATTGAGAGCATTGTCCTTCTCTACAGTATAGGGGGGGTCTAGTGCTAAGGTTTATTAGTGCTTGCTATGAGTTTAGAGCAAGTGCTGGGATGAGAAGTGAATGGTTTGAGTGCTTTAGTTGAAAGTTTGTCTAGTTCCAAGGGAAAAATTGAAGAGTAGACTTCGTGCAGCCGGGAATAGTTATACCCTAGCTAACTGACACTGCCCGGCGTGCAAATGCGGGTTTTATAGCAGGGAAATGAAAAAGATAGAAATTAGCCCAAAATGGCCAATAAACTACTAATTTCTGGGCTGAAACCACTCCTCCAGGGACAGATAGGCTGCTCAAAGCTCCCTCTCTCACAGTGAACAGGGAAACTTCCTTCTATCCAAGTAAGGTATGGGCAAACACAGAAACTTGTAACACAGCCCTGAATTCAGCACTAACCTGAAAACTGGACTATACTAGCTTTGAAAGGCGGGAACACAAGTATATATTTTTTTTGTTTTTTTTTTTCAGAAAATAAAGCAGATACAATCAGAAAAAACACTTTAAATGCACAAAAATGGCTATCACACTTCAGTGTGTAGCCTACAACAGTTAAACAGGTAATTTAAACACAAAAATGACTTTGTTAAAGTGCAGGCAGTAAAATAAGTACAATATGTAGCTGAAACAAGCTTTTTAAATTACAGAAACTTTAGAAACTTGGCATTTTAGGTGGAATTAGCTAAAGGTAGCAAGAAAATGCAGAAAAATGATACTTAATCACTCCAAAGTCTCTCTTTTGTTTCTCTGCTGCTGTAGAACTCTGCAGGGCATCAGGCAGGAGCTTGCTGAGCTGTATACAAGCACAAAAACCTTACAAATGTGGGATTTATAGCAGAGAAATGAAAGAGATAGAAACTATCCCAAAATGGCCAATAAACTTCTAATTTCTGGGCTGAAACCACTCCTTCAGGGACACATAGGCTGCTCAAAGCTTCCTCTCTTACGGTGAACAGAGAAACTTCCTTATATCCAAGTAAGGTATGGGCAAACACAGAAACTTGTAACACAGCCCTGAATTCAGCACTAGCTTGAAAACTGGACTATACTAGCCTAGAAGTATTTTTTTTTGTTTTGTTTTTTCAGAAAATAATGCAGATGCAATCAAAAAAACACTTTAAATGCACAGAAATTGCTATCACACTTGAGTGTGTAGCCTACAACAGTTAAACAGGTAATTTAAACACAAAAACAACTTTGTTAAAAGTGCAGGCAGTAAAATAAGTACAATATGCAGCTGAAACAAGCTTTTTAAATCACAGAAACTCTAGAAAATCAGTATTTTAGTCAGAATTAGCTAAAGGCAGCAAGAAAATGCAGAAAAATGATACTTAATCACTCCAAAGTCTCGCTTTTGTGTCTCTGTTGCTGTAAAACTCTGCAGGGCACCAGGCAGGAGCTCGCTGAGTTGTATACAAGCACAAAACCCTTGCAAATGCGGGTTTTATAGCAGGGAAATGAAAGAGAGAAATTAGCCCAAAATGGCCAATAAACTACTAATTTCTGGGCTGAAACCACTCCTCCAGGGACAGATAGGCTGCTCAAGGCTCCCTCTCTCACACTGAACAGAGAAACTTCCTTCTATCCAAGTAAGGTATAGGCAAACACAGAAACTTGTAACACAGCCCTGAATTCAAAACTAACCTGAAACTGTCTGACTATACTAGCTTAGAAAGGTGGGAAAACAAGTATATATATATATATATATATATATATATATATATATATATATATATATATATATTATTTTTTTTTCAGAAAATAAAGCAGATACAATCAAAAAACACTTTAAATGCAAAGAAATGGCTATCACACTTGAGTGTGTGGCCTACAACAGTTAAACAGGCAATTTAAACACAAAAATGTAAACACAAATATCTGCAACAGGGGCTAGAACACAAATTCAGAACTTAAATGTGCATTTAGAATTTTGGCTTTTAAACCATCAGAGAAGTTTTGATTACATAGTCAAGCATACAAACTTAATACAACAAAAGAAATAGCATTTCTCAAAAATGTATCTGCATATTCAAACACACCTCTCAAAAGTATTTTTCAAAACCTAACTCAAATTAGAAACAATTTCATTCATATCAGACTTTCGCACTGCAGTTACGGATTGAAAATATCATGCAAACTCTATACACACTATAAAATAAATTTCCCAATTTTAACATTCTAAAAGCTAGATTACCACAGAGGGACATATTTATACCATGAAGATCCAACCATTTCCCTCTTTATCAGGGGCACTGCATTAGAAGAAGCCAAGGATTTTTTATTTGAGCAGGAAGCTGGGTCGACAGTAGCTGGGTTAACAGCCAAATAAGAACAGAAACCTGCCATATCCGAGAAGACCCTATATTTTCCTCTAAGCCTTTTTATGGACTATTGGAATAGATACTTGTGTCCTGCAGGCAGCTTTATACACAAACCAAGAAGAAACTTCGCAGTGTGGAGGGTGTGATGTTCACTTCCTAAATTATGTTATGCACATAGTTCACTTAATAAAAATCGAACTGTAAAATATGTGCTACAAAATAATCACATGGAAAATAGTAGGTAGTCCACAGTTGAGTTCAAAATGGAATATCCTTTATTGAAACACACAAACAAGTGATCCTAGCCGAATATAATGAAAAGCATCAAAAACATTCCTTATATATAATCAGGTTGTTTGTTGCAAGGGAGTAGTTACAGAGGGTGAATCTGCTAAGAGCAATAAAAGCATTAAAATCATTCCTTTAGCCAAATCCCCCTTCCTTCTTAACACCATAGTGTAATCAGACACTGTGCTAACTAAAACTGAATCTAGAAATCTAGAGACAAATAACTATCAATTTACTAATACTTTGTATAGGCTAACCAACTAATCAAAACTTAAACTAAAAATGAATGACTGACTAAAAGATCTACCAACAGACCTCTACCTGATTAAATATTAATAAATATACAACTTTTAACAAAGATTGTTTTCGTACGCAATACATACTTCATCTAGTTTCTGTGTCAAAAACAAATCATAATATGAATGAATACGTGTATAGATATACAACTTGAAAACCTAAGTAGAACGAAAAAAAAAATTGCTAAACTGGAAATACAGTAAAATAAACCACTAAGGCCATGAGGATCTGTTGAAATGTGGCATCTAAGAAAATAATTATTTTGGGAAAGCAAGACTGCCCTCAAGAGTAATTGCAATGTGTAAAACAGAAACCTTAAAAGACTAGGCGCATGCACATTGTATGCAGTATCAGACATGCATTTTTTTCCTTTTAGGCAGTGAAGCAAAAGTGTTCAATTTGAAATTTAACATAAATAAGTAGCATTTAATGTGAAACCATCAAAAATTATTAATGTACACAAGAGCCACCTAAAGCATGTAGTTTATAACATTGTAAGTTAGTGCAAAAAGAAGTAAACAGGGTTTGATATTTATTTTTAAACACAATATAAGCAAATAATGTCAGCATTAATCAGTCCCATATTAGTCTTTTAATAGTCTTTTAAACAATGGGGCAGTTTTCTGAGATCTAGTATGCTTTTTATGGGGCAATAATAATTAAGCCCAGGTTTTCTAAAAGAGTTCAGTTTCAACTGCCACAGTAGTTCATGTTTTTTTCTAAAAGATTAGGGATGTCTCTTTCCAGGACCAAAAGGTCCACATGGTCAATAGTTTGAAATTTAAAGCCAGTGTGTCTATTGTGTAGCTGCAGGTGCTGAGCCAGTGCATTATTCTTGCACTTAGCTCTAATTTCAAAAGGATGGCCATAATTCCTTCTTTTAAGTCTGTTGAGCATTTTCCCTACAAAAAATGCTTCATAGTCATTGCAGCTATCCCTGTAAACTACCTGCATTGAGTTACAGTCACCTCCTGCGTTGGTTTTAACCATTTTCTTTAAATATGGGTGTGACAAAGGACGTACTGCCAGCCCAGCTGTCTGGAATTTTGAAAATAATATGTCACTTGTGAATATCAACATGATGTATATAAGATGCTTGTATATAAATGTATTACAAATGTATGTCATGTGTATATCAAACTGCTTAAAGGTATTTGCAAAGTGCTTGAAATGTAACCACAGCATGCCCTACTGGAGCAGAATAGAAATGTACATACACTATTGTAACTGTTTAAATGTATATATTTTAACAGGGGAAATTGGAATACAGAAGGTTAACTTGCAAAACTTCAGATAAATAGCCGAAAGTACTTTATGGCCACGCAATAAAAAGATGTTATTTTTCAGTTTTAGTGCAGTAGGATACATGTCTGTACTACATAAATTGGCAGTATTGTCTTGGAAGTGTTTTATGACTTCCAGGGTCTGAATAGAGCTGAGGAAAAGCTCTTGTCTATCTATTTATACAGGTGGATGCTAAATGCTGCTAGCTTTCAGCAGTGGGGGGTTTAACTGGGATAGAGTCAGATGACAAGAAATTATGCCATTCGGCAAGCTATCCCCAGCAGTAATATTTGAGATATTGATTTAAGAAGTCTCAGAGAGAGACCACATTCTGTATTCTGTCTTTGACCTGACAATATCAGCTGGAGGATCTATTCACCACATTTGCCTTGCTGCTCTAATTAAGTGTACTAGGTTATAATGGCTCTCTTAAATATAGTCAGGAATATAGCAAAGCGTAGCTTAGATGTTTTTCCTTATTTATTTGAGACTGTCCTGCAATGCTGTTTTAAATATTTCCTGTGATTTTGAACTCTGATATCACTGTAAATATATACTAAATATGTTATTGTTCTTTTATTATTAAACATATTTAAACCTTTCATTTTGGCTGATCTGTCTAGAAATATTGAAGTTCTGAGATTACTTGCATATTTATTTGGTGATACTGTGGGCCACTCCTAATAGCCTTGCTATTGGTCAAACTACCATTTGTATTGATAGTAATATTCCACAGTAAGATTGGACACCCTTTGTTAAGGACCTTAAAGTAGCTGATAAGGAGATGGCTGGTGGCAGTAATAACTACCTTATAGTGTGGGCAAAAGGGAGCATAGCTAGTAAACCTGTGCCAGCCTTTCCCAGGTGTGTGTGTGTGTGTGTGTGTGTGTGTGTGTGTGTGTGTGTGTGTGTCTGTACAAATCAAACCTCAAAGAGTGTGTGTGTCAGTTACTTTGGTAGGGACACGAAACACTGGTTGGACAGACGGTGCTGGAGGTCTTGGCTTGGCCACTCAGCTGAGAGCTTAACTCTATAGCTGTGCCAGTGTGGAGTCTTTTTGGGGATCTGGAGAAAAAGAAAGAAACCACCCCAGGACTGACTTTGGTCTCTGTGTGCTCTTAAGTGAAACTGCACTTTACTGTGTGTGCACTTGTCATCCTCCCAATGTACTTTGCCCACTGGAGCTAGTGGTGAGGATTGAGGCTCCTTGATTACTGGGCCTGAAATGGGGCATCACAATGGGTAGAAAATCATGTATCTCTCCTGTATGTGCTGACAAAAGACACAGTTGGCGCCACACTTATTGCTGCATGTACCATGTAGTTTGGGCCTACCTTCAACCCAACTCCTGATGTTTCTGGCTTTCGTATACACAAAGGAAGGAGCTTCTCCAAGGATGTCCATTAAATATGAGCTTTCAGTAATTATGGCCAAATTCTATTTAATAACATGAACGATGCTGTAACAGTAAACAGTAAAAGTCAAGATACAACTGTCTTTAGATTTATTGTCCATTGATTTCTTTAACACCCTTTGCAGTTACAATTACTTTACAATTATGTTGCAATTACTCTTCAGGGCAGTCTTGCAATCTCATACTAATTGTTTTCTTAGTTAGATGCCATACTTTAACAGATTCCCATAGCCTCAGTTCTTTATTTCACTGTATTTCCAGCTTAGCAATTATTTTTATGTTTTTTCATTCTACTTTGGTTTTCAGTTGTATATCTATACATGTTTGTTCATATTATGATTTGTTTTTGACGCATAAACCTGATGAAGTATGTACTTGATATGAAAGTGATCTCTGTTAAAAGTTGTATATTTATTAATATTTAATCTGGTAGATGTCTACTGGTAGATCTTTTTTGTTAGTCAAAACAAAAAGCACAGGGTAATGCTTTTTGGTGTTATAGTTGGTATGCTATCTCCTGGAAGTTTTTTTTATTAGTTGGTTATCCTATATAAACTGTTAATAAACTGACAGTAATTTGTCTGTAACTTTCTAGATTCAGTTTTAGTTAGCACAATGTCCAATTACACTATGGTGTTAAGGGGAAGGGGGACATGGCTAAATGAATGAGCTTAATGTTTTTATTGGTCTTAACAAAGCCACCTTCTGTAACTACTCCCTTACTCCAAAACAACCTGATTATATATAAGGAATGCTTTTGATACTTTTCATTATACTCGACTAGGATCACTTGTTTGTGTGCTTCAATAAAGGATATTCTACTTTTAACTCAACTGTGAACTACCTGCTATTTTCTATTTGATTATTTTGCATGTATTTTAAAGTTGTATTTAACATTTCAATTTTTATTAAGTGAACCAAGTGTATAACATAATTTAAGAAGTGAACATCACACCTTTCAAACTGCAAAGTTTCTTCTTGGTTTGTTTTGGACCCAGGATAGGATGCATACTGGGTTTTGAGACTTTGAGGGATACCACGGATTTCTCTTTTTGAAGCTTTATAATCAACTTCTGAGGCCAGTAACAGAGTTGGAATAGTCACAAAATTGGGCATCTCATTCTCTATAAGGTCATATACTCTGCCTAGCTCTGGGGTAGTTCCTGACAGCTCCCAAACAAAAACATTACTACATCAAGCAATCACCTGTAGAAAAGTGAACACCTGTTTGGAATGAAGCTCTGGTTCTCCTTCAAAAGAATCAGAGTGACTGGACTCAATCATCATCATCAGCACCCTTTTTCCCATTTTTTCTACATGGGGTTGGGAGCATTGTGTTAACTGCCGCCAGTTCTCTCAATTCTGTGCCACACTCCTGCCTTCTTCAACACTCATGCCTGACTGTCACAGATCTTCTTTCACACAATCCATCCACCTCTTTGCTGGACATCCTCGCTTCCTCTTACCTTCTTCCTGTCTGTCCCAAATCTTCCTCACCATATTGTCTTCTGCTTTTCTGAATGTGTCCAAACCTCCATAATCTGTTCTGTCTGATCTTTTCTGCAATTGGAGCTACTTTTGCTTCTGCTCTTATGTCCTCATTCTATCTGTCCCACAGAGTGCATCCTACCACCCTTCTCAGGCACTTCATTTCCATCACCTCTAGCTTTTTCAACTGTTCTGCTTTTACTGCCAAGGTTTTTGTAACATACAGTAGTACTGGTCCCACCACTGTCTTGTACATTTCACTTTTCAGCTTCTTTGGCATTCTTCTGTCATAGACTACACCTGACACACTATACCAGCTGTTTACTTGTGCCACTATCTTACCTTCTATCTCTATTCTCAGCTTCTTCTGATTTCCCCAATTTGCTGCCATTACCAGCATCTTATATGTGCTTAGTTTCATCCCATGTGCCTTCAGTTTTGCATTCCATTCTCCTATCCTTTGCTGAAGTTCGAGCTCAGAGTCCGCCTATAATGCCACTTTGTCTGCATGCAGCAACTTTGTTGATCTGTCCCCTCCAACCTGTTTGCTAATGTAGTCCATCACCAGTATGAACAGCAGTGGGCTCAGAGTTGAACTCTGGTGTGCACCCACTCCCACTAAGAACCCCTCTATGAAGCTGAATACTGTTCGTACTTAAGTCATTGGGTCTTTGTACATAGCCTGCACTAATTCTATCAATGTTTCTGGGAATCTGAACCACCTCAGTACTGCCCAGATCAGCTTTCTTGGGACCTTGTCATAAGATTTCTCCAAGTCTAGGAATTCCCATTTGGACTCTCTCTTCATCTCTAGCTTCTTCTCAAGTATCTGTATCAATGTAAATATTGGTTCAGTTGTGCTGCATCCTGATATGAATCCAAACTGCTCATCTCCCATCTTACATTCTACTACTCTGCATATCCATTTATCAATCATCCTCTCCAGAACTTTCATGGAATGTGATAGGAGTTAGATGCTTCTGTACTGTGCACAGTTGTGGATGTCCCCTTTGTTTTTGTACACTAGCAAGAGTATGCTTATTCTCCAGTCATCAGGGATACACCTTTCTCTCCACACTGCTATTAATACCCTCAGGAGCAATTTCTCCCCTATTTCACCCAGCATCTTTATCATATCTGCTGTGACCTTATCTGAGCCTGCTGCTTTCCCCTGACTTCATTTTCCTTACTGCTGTTCTTACTTCTTCTAGGGTGGGCTCCTCCTCTTTTCTCACTGCAGGCTGCTTCTGAGGCAGTACAGCTTCTGTGGGGTTTTCTTCATTCAGAAGCTGCTGGAAATACTCCTTCCATCTGCCTTTGATGTCCTGTGAACAGGTTGTTACTGGCATCCCTTATGAAGGGTGTCTGACTATCTTCTTTATCTTTCTGTCTTTGCCTTGCAACCTGATATAGTTTCTTTGTGCCACTTACTGAGTCACTTTCCAGAAGCTGGTACAGTGCCTCCAATACAACTTCTTTGTTATCCAACCAGTAGTCCTCCCACATCTTCCTGCACTCCTCCTTTCTTTTGATGACTTCCTGGACTGACTTCTGCATTCCACCACCAGTTTTCCTTATGTGCCTTATTTCCATACCTGCCTCAGTCACATACCTTTTCTGTAGTCCTAACACATGCTGTTTTTAAGCACTGCCATTCTTGTTCAACTCCACCTCTTTTCTCCTCTTCTTGGGGTGCTAGGGCCATGAGTAATTCCTTGAACTGTTGTCCTTTCTCTCCAGTTAACTTCCGGGTCTTCAGCATGGTCTCTGTTGACCTTAGAGCCTTCTCTGGCCACTACTTGCAGCTGACTGGGGCAACTAGTGGTTTATGCTGTGGACCGACTGTTTCATTGGGGATGACTTTGCAGTCATGGAGTCTATCCCAGTGCCTTTTCCTTACTAGGAGGAAGTCTACCAGAGTTGCATGTTGGCTACTCTTGTTTGTGATCTTGTGACCCTCTCTTTCTAAACCATGTGTTGGCTACTATCAAGCCATTTGCCAGACAGAAGTCTAGAATGGCTTCTTCTTTATTCCTGTTGCCCCACCCATGTGGACCCAGGCAATCCTTATATCCTGTCCTGTCTGTCCCAATATGTGCATTCAAGTCACCCATTATCAATACCAATTCATGTTGCCCTGCTTTATCTAGTAGGTCCTGCAACTGCTGTCTGAATGCATTTTTTTCCTCAGTATCACAACTCTGCTGTGGGGCACAGGCTGAGATCATGATTACTGCCCTACCATTACACTGGAGTCTAAATGCCATGAGTCTGCCATTAATTCTGATGATATCCCTCACTGCCTTCTGAAGCCTCTCTCTCACCACTTCCTACAACCCTTTCTAGCCTGTCCCCCCTCCTGAGTAGTGGAGTCTGGATATGAAGCCAAGTGGCTTTGCTGCACTCCCCTTCCATCTCGTCTCTTGGATACATAGGATGTCCAGCCTCCAACGTATCATGATGTCATCCACTTCCAAGCTGTGTCCTGTCAGTGAACCTACATTAAGCATAGCAATTCTCAGTTAATGTTTGGCAGGTTGGTTGATTTAATGTCCAGCTTTTGCTCAACAGAGCTATCCCAGGTAACCCAGGCTGGGCAACTAGACACCAGTCAGTAGCTTATTGACCCAGGGTTGCTGGGCTTTATGGTGGGCACACACTGGCCAATAGGGGCACATATACCCCTCCCACCATTAGCAAGAGTAGGCTGGGTCCTCGAACCACTTATCACCAGTAACTACCCATGCCCATTTTGGTGACATTAGTCAACATGGCTGAATCACTTACAGTGATAATTTACACTGTCGAGTGGTTAGCCCTGCCACAGCATGCAGTCTGCGAGCCGTGTTCTCCTATCTTGAGGATACTGCACACCACAGTAGATGCCCAAAGTGGTTGGTCTACAACTCAATGGGCACCATGTAGAGCCTGTGCTGCAGCCCACAGCTCCATTCATTGGTGAGTTTGAGATGGAAACACTCAGCATGTTTTTTAGATATGGGAGAAGCCCCACAGAGACACAGGGATAATGTGCAAACTCCAAACAGGCAATGGTCAGAGGTCAGGACTGAACCTTGCACCTTGGAACCTTGAGTGACTGGACTCAGTTCCAACTAGGAAGTCAACATTGTCCCCATCAGATTCCTCATCATTCCCTGAAACAGAAAGATTGTTAGCCAAACTAGCACTAGAGTGATTTATTTATTTTACATTTGCTAACCAGGATAGTCCGACTGGATGCATGTCCATTTTCAGCGGAGGCCCGGGGAGAAAAGCTCCAAAACATACAGACAAAAACATTCATACATACTAAGGGTTTTACAACGTAACAGGGGAAAATAAGCTCCAATTGAGCAGATAAAAACAAACATATTTATGGGAATACAACCACCAGAATTCGCTGTCTGCAAAACACTTAGCCCAGAAAACCACATCAGTTTTATTAAAAGCTATAATCTGCTTAGTCACTATATGATGAAGCTTCTGTTTCTTTTTCTTGTGAACCTCACCACTAGATAAAATATCTGAGGATAGAGTATTATGTCTGGCAAGGTGTCTTTTTCCAAGGATTACTCCTGTACCTAAAGGATTTGCTTCTCCCATAACTGTGCAAGGTACTGGAACAATCCTGGAGGATGTGTATCACAAAAACTGTTTGAAATATATTAAGAAGTCTTTTACAACTGACAGGAATTAAAGAATTTCCAGTACACAAAGTCCAAACCCTAAAGCAACCAATGTGCCAAACCAGTGTGTTAAGAATTATCTCCACACACTTTAAAATGCCATAAAACAATATCTAATAGCCACTTAAACTACTTTTTCTTGTCAGAGAGAGTAAAATTTCCACAGTACATTCAAATAACTTCATCTGCAGTAAAACTGTTATCACACACACCACAGACATACATATAGTAAATAATTTATAAAGGCTGAAAAATCCAAGTTCTGTAATATTTTCCTGTCACAAAACAAAAATAAATCACAGTAACACCAGTAAAGAGAGACATATATTGTCTAATAGCACACATAATACACATTGCACTTCTGAGAGAAATACTGAAAGTTTCCTCAGAAACAGTAAAAACAAGCACTTATCAAAGACTGAAGCCAAATATGCACTGCTACAAGTAGAAATTATCACAGGAATTACTGTAAACACTAACAAAAATACGATATTAAAATAAATACTTTTTAAATAAATATAAAAACAGAAAGATAATTATAACTCTATTAATAAAATGAAAGGTAGGGGGATCCTCAACTAGGGTTTATCTGAGCAGCACACCAGAAAAGTCAGCACCGTAACCTGCAGAGAGTTTTGCTCTTTGGATGGCAGAAAAGGAACAATAACTTTTTGTGACAGCTGTAGAATTCCCTCTCAGTATATGATCAGCCAGTCAGCTGTCACAGGAAGAGAGAGGGAGGGGAGTCTGAGCTTTTGAAAGATGTCCAGCACTGGGTTACCTTGTCAGATAACCCAAAATGCCACTGAGGCAGTGGGAATGAAGAACATCTACTGTGATATTCTCAAACAAGAGGTCAGAATTGTCCTGCTGCATTTCACTGCATCCCCTGCTACTTTATATGTATGTTAACTAAACAAATCACCTGTTATGAGAGACTGTGATTTTCCCTTCTAAACAAATGCAAACTATCAGTTTAAAGCAGGTGAGTAATAATTTAAGTAGATCTGTAGTGTATCACCTTCATCCTGCAAGTGAGATAAAAATGCTCTGTTCTGTACTAGTTGTTCAACCATATCATGTTGTGGTGCTTCTTAGGCTTTTCTTCTCTAATCCTATGTCTTCCCCAGCTAGGTCACTGTACCTAGATACACAATAACCTACTTCCTCTGCAGATGACCCTGCAATCCTAAGGATCTGCTTACATGCTAACCGCCACAGAAACAGACAAGCACCTAGTCTCTCTCCTATTTCCTCCCTCCCCTTGTTATATTCACCCAACAATGGAATCGCAACCTAACACAGACTGATACCTATGGACAGAGCAAGCAAAACATAATCCAAAATGTTTCATAGGTTCATAGGTGTGTATTAGGCTAATGGCCCTGGAGCCTTTCAAGCCTAGCACATAGCAGTGCCCTGGTATCATGCTGCCCCAAGTTAGTTCCCAGTGTCTCTATCACGTAGAGCCACTGGAGTGATCTCTGGGCTGAACTTTCTATTACCCATCCACTCATCAAGATTTCTCCTGAAGACAGACAGCAAGGTGCTCTGCTTGACATGTACAGGAAGAAAATTCCAGAGCATGGTTAGTTTCTAAGTGAGGAACCTGTCCCACCAGCATGTTCTGTTGATTGTGGTAATGAGGTTGTGGTCTCTGGAGCATGTGGTGCAGAGGGATTGGGATTTCTTTAGATGCAGCATTTCTAACAGAGCTGGGTCACATAGTGGCTTTGTAAATCAAGCAGAGATCATCTCTAAGTAGGCGATATGAGACAGAGAATAGCTGGAGTCTTTTGAGTCTGCCCGTGTAGGATTGTTTAATGCCTAGGATCCTCTCCGTGAGGTACTTTTGTGGCCTCTCCAGCTGTTGCAGGTGTCTAGTGAAGTACATGCCAAATGGGGAATTATACTCGATGACTGGTCTAATAAGGGAGGAGTAGAGAGACAATGACCTCTTTCTTCCTGTAAGCAAAACCCTTGGTAATGAAATGTGCCACACAGAAGGACTTTCTGACCACAGTGGCAATGTGGTGGTCGAAGGAGAGGTTGCTGTCAACCTGCATCCCTAGATCTCTTATAATGGCTTCAGTGTTCAGTAGGCTCCCATCGATGCGGTAATTTGTGGGGACAGACTTTTTACCAAATGGTATGACAATGCATTTTTTGGCGTTAAGCTTAAGGCCATGATTTCAAAATCAGTCATTGGTCTCAGTGAGGCCTATCTGTAGGATGTCCGCATCACGTGGGGAGTTAATAATGGCTTCCAGCTTGCAGTCGTCTGCGAACTTGGTCAGCCAGTGTCCCTTTGTGTTGGCCTGGACTTCTGTGAAGTAGATGCCGAACAGGAGAGAACCCAGGACTGATCCCTGTGGGACTCCACTCATGACTGGTCAGCAGTCGGACTTGGAGTTTGCTACTTTAACACTGTGTGTTCTATCTGTGAGCCAATTTGCAACCCACCTAGTGATATAGGGGTTGATGCCTAGTTTGGTGAGTTTATTAATAATTCCTGAGTGAGGAATGGTATCAAAGGCCTTGGCCAGATTGAAGTAAGCTGTATGCACTGCATTACCTTCATCAACAACCCTGGTGACTGACTCATAGAAGTCAACCAAGTTCAGCAGGCATGATCTCCCTTTCACAAAGACAAACTGCGTGGGGTCCAGAGTTTGGAGATTTCCTATATATTTGTTAATCAGGTCCATGATGATGCGCTCCACAGCTTTACATATCAGACTAGTCAGGCTAATGGGGCAATAATTCCTGGGGTCTGTAGTCACTCCCCCTCTATGGAGAGGGATGACGGTAGCAGTGTGCCATTCGGTAGGGACAAAAGCCTGAGGTGAGGCAGTGACTGAACAGGGCACACAAATGGGGTGCAAGTTCGCATTGTAGTTCATGTAGAATACACAGCCAGGGATATTATTGGGTCCCATGGAAGCTATATTCTTGGCCTTGAACAATGCAGCTTTAACCTGTGCTGCAGTAATTATGGGTGCCTGGCATTATTCCGGTAATGTGACTGGTCATTTAGGGGAGGAGAGAGGTGTAAAGTTGGCACTGAATCTGTCGGCCAGTATGTTGGCAATATCTGTTGGCTCAGTATAGGAGGTACCACTGTGCAGTAACTCAGAGCAAATCTGGGTATTGCTGTGTACGTTCTTGATATAACTATAAAAGGCTTTGTGACTGTTTTTAGTGTCTGCTGTGATACTGCCTTCATAGCTGGCTTTAGAGGATTTGATGAGGGATCTCAACTTTTTGTTGAGGCTAATAAGGGAGTTTTTCCAGTCTCAGGACTTCACCTTTTTCTGCAACAGTTTCTTCCTTCTGTTGTAGAGTTTATTAATGTCTGGGGACCACCAGATTGGCTTCCTTTTTTTGGAGGAGAGCGTCTTGGTTCTGTTGGGTATGGCTAGCTCCATGCATTTATGTACATGTTCATACAGTGCACTGGTGTATGATTTAGCAGTCAAGCATTATATTCCATTGGCATGAGTGCCATAAAGTTAGCCACCTCTGTTTTTAGGAGTCCAAATTCCACTTTGGGGAAGTTTTTCAAGGTGGTTACCTTTGGGGGGGGGGGGGTATGTGAGATGTGGATTCCATGGTGATTAGTGTATGGTCGGATCTGACCAGGGAGGGACTGACTATTGCTGTAGAGCAATGATCGATCATGTTAGTAATAACCAGGTCAAGGATGTTGCTTCCTCTAGTGGGGGTCAGAATGAGCTGGTCCAGGGAACTGGAATTGATAAATTCCAGGAAGTGTTGGGCCATTGTACTGGTGCTCGAGTAATTTTCCCATTTGATGGAGGGGTAGATGAAGTCTCCTAGTATGAGAGTGTTGGGTTGGACCTTGATAGATTCCAGGGTGCTTAGGAATGTGGAGTGAGAGTCAAGGGACATGGTTGGAGACCAATAGCAGGCTATGACCTGCATCGTCGTCTAATCCCGATGTTAATTGTACCTGAAGTATCTCAGATGCATTATGCTGGGCTACTAGTCTGGAGGTGTGCATATCCTTTATGAATATAAAGACACCACCGCCTTTGGAGCTTCGGTCCATGTTTTGGGACCAAAAGGTGTGGAATGAGTTATAGCCTGTAGTGGAGGGGTGCTCTCTGTCACTTTAAATCAGGTCTATGTTACAGCACAAATGTCAATGTTTTCCATTTTGAGGAGTGCTTCGAGCAAGTGCATATTGAGATTTCAGACTTCTGGCATTGAGCAGCATGACCATCAGACTGCATTTACGTATAGCTGTTATGGTGGTAATGTGGTCTTTGGAACACGTCCTAAAAAAGGCACTATAGGGGTGGCGCCTTAGCCAGTAGCTGGAACTCCAGAGGTGACAGATGCAGGCCATCTCTGGTAAAGCATCGAGGTCTGTCAATCATGTCATCCCAGGCAGACAGATACTGGATCCCCTTAGAATGACACCAGAAACTTAGCCAATTGTTGAAGTCAATCATTTTTTGTTTGTACTGCGGTATCATTCTTGGTGATGGGAGGATACTGCTCAGCGCTAGTGTCATACCTGCCTGGGCCAAATAATCCGAGATCTGCACCATGTCTCTTCATGTAGTCCAGGGAAGTGCGTCTCAGGTCATTCACACCCACATGGACAATGACAAGAGTCATAACTATACTTGTTGTGGAATGATCTGAGTGTGTGTTATGAGTCAGATTCTGGCACCTGATAGATAGCTGATTGTTACCTTCTCATTATTCAAACTAGTGAGTGGGACATCTGTATGCCTCACTATTGAGTCATCTATGATTAGTGTATTGGGCAAGGTGTTTATCTTTGGGGGCTTAGGTTGATGGGCACACTGTGAAGGTGAGCTATGCATCCTGTGGTTTGTGCTGTGTTGTGATGGTCAAGTGCATTTCTGTCTTGGAGGTATCTGCTGTTTGGGTAAATTTATATTGAGAGCCTTCGCGAAGGTGGGTGTGTGGTTTGTATTTTTATGTAAGAGTTCTGACAGTGGATGTTCTGGAGGGCTATGTGTTCCATGTGGTGTGGATCAGGTGTTGACCTTCTCCCCCTGACCAGCTAGTCCGGTCTTGGCTGGAGAGTGCATAGCTTCCAGTTTGGTGATACAAGTGCATCTCTCACAAGTCTGAGTGTTGGGAGGTAAGGGGAGAGGGTTGTCTGTGTACATGAGGCAGTTGCTACACTGCCTCAGAATGCCCAAGTGCTCCAGGTTAATAGCAGAAAGCACAGGGAACTGCCCTTTAATCATGCCAGGAGGGGTGGTCATAACTACTAAGTACTAGAGATATTTCCGTGAAGAACAACTAGTGCTGATGGCACTTAGGTGTGCTAAAATAATTGCTACAAAAACCTGTAGAAGAGCAAAGCAATTAGGCTATTTGAAGTGCAAAAGAGAAAAAATTGGCAAGATCTAAGGGAAAAACAGAAGAGCAGACTTTCTGGCACCCGTAATAGTTTACCTAAGCTCGGCGGAGTTTAAACAAGCACAAACCTACACAAATGCAGGCTGTTAAACCAAAAAGTTGAAAGGGATGGAAAAACTACCAAAACGGCCAATAAACTACAATTCCTGGGCCTGAAACCACTCCTCTTGTGGTAGATACATATATGTGTGTGTGTGTGTATGTACATATATAGGTTCATAGGTAGGTACTAGGCTATTGGCCCAAGGACCTATGTAAGCCTAGCCAACAAGGTTCCCTGGCTTATACCACCCAAGAAAGTTATTTTCCTGTGCCACTGTCGAGTGGAGACATAGAAGTGATCCTCGGGGTGTATTTCCTATTTCTCATCCACTCATCAATATTATTCTTGAAGAGTGCTAATGAAGAACTTTGCTTGACATAGATGGGTAGCCTGTTCCAGAGTATGGGAAGTCTCTGGGATAGGAATCTATCCCTCCAGCATCTCCTGTTTATTGTGGTGACAAGGTTTAGGTCCCTAGAGAGTGTAGCTCGGAGGGATTGGGATTTCTTTAGATGTAGCATGTCCAACAGCTCTGGGTTTGACACAGCTTTATATGTTAGGCAGAGATCATCTCAGAGTAGGCGATATGCTACGGAGTAAAGCTGGAGTTTTTTCAGGCAGTCAGTGTAGGGCATTTGTTTGAGTCCAGTAATCCTCTTTGTGAGGTACTTCTGTGGCCTTTCCAGCTGCTGCAGATGTCTTGTGAGGTACATTCCAAAAGGAGCGTTGTACTCTATAATGGGTCTAATGAGTGTCAAGTAGAGGGGAACAATGACCTCTTTTTTCCTGGATGAGAACTCTTTTATGATGAGGTGTGCCACGTAGAAGGACTTCCTGACTACTGTGGCGATGTGACTATCACAGGAGAGACTACTGTCCACCTGGGTCCCAAAGTCTCTTATCACACATTCGGTGTTAAGTAGATTGCTGCCTATGTGGTAGCTCATGGATACAGAGTTTTTAACCAAAGGGATGACACTGCACTTTTTGGCATTGAGCTTGAGGCCATGGCTCTGACACCAGGCATCTGTCTCAGAGAGGCCCTTCTGTAGGATGTTCACATTATTTGGGGACTTGACTATGGCTCCTAGTTTGCAGTCATCTGCAAACTTCGTTAGCCAGAGGCCTTGTGTGTTAGCCTGTACTTCAGAGAAGTACAGCCCAAACAGGAGCGGTCCCAGGACGGAACCCTGTGGTACTCCACTTGTCACTGGTTTGAAGTCAGATTTGGAGTCTGCAACTTTTACAGTGTGGGTTCTGTCAGTGAGCCAGTTGGCAACCCATCTTGTGACATAGGGATTTATGCCTAGTTTATTGAGTTTAGCTATAATTCCAGAATGGGGGATGGTGTCGAAAGCCTTGGCGAGGTCAAGACAAGCTGTGTGAACCACCTTACCCTCATCTACGGCTTTGGTGACTGCCTTAAAGAAGTCGATCAGGTTCAGGAGGCATGATCTGCCTTTCACAAACCCTAACTGGGTAGGATCCAGAGTTTGGAGGTTAACAATGTCTTTGTTTATGAGTTCCATGATGATACGTTCCATGGCCTTGCAGACCAGGCTCGTCAGGCTAATAGGTCTATAGTTCCCAGGATCAGTGGTGGCTCCCCCTTTGTGGAGTGGGATAACTGTTGCTGTGTGCCATTCAGTGGGCACAAAGCCTGATGCAAGGCTATTAGTGAACATGGTGCTTAAGTGGGGAGCCAGTTCATTATGAAGTTCGTGTAAAACGCAGCCTGGGATGTTGTCCGGTCCCATGGATGCTGTGTTTTTGGCTTTAGAGAGTGCAGCTTTCACCTGCGTAGTTGTGATTAAAGGGACTCTGCATTCTTCCTGTATAGATATGGGCCTTTTAGGGGGTGAGGTAAAGTTAGCACTGAACCTATCTGCCAGGATGTTGGCAATATCAGTTGGTTCTGTAATTCTCGTGCCTTTGTGCTGTAACTCAGAGCAGATCTGGGTGTTGCCACTGAGATTCTTGACATAGCTATAGAATGCTTTGTGGTTGTCCTTGGAATTAGTGGCGATTTTATTTTCATAGCTATCTTTGGCGGATCTTATAAGGGATCTCAGCTTCTTACTAAGGCTGACCAGGGAGCTCCTCCACTCATGGGATTTTACTCTCTTTTGCAACAGTTTCTTCCTTCCGTTGTACAGTTTGTTTATGGCGGGGGACCACCAGATTGGCTTCCTTTTTTTGGAGGATAGCGTCTTGGTTCTGTTTGGGATAGCACGATCCATGTACTCATGTAAGTGCTTATACAGTGCATTTGTGTAGGATTCAGCAGTTGTAACTGTATTGTCCATCTGCATGGGTGTCATGAAGTTCACTACTTCTGTCTTAAGAAGCACGAAGTTGGCTTTGGAGAAATTTTTTACTGTGGTTTCCTTAATGGGGGGGGTGGGGGTGGGATGTGGATATCAAGGGTGATTAGCTTATGGTCGGATCGAACTAACGAGGAGATGACTTCAGGTGTGGAACACCAGTCACTCATGTTGGTAATGACTAGGTCTAGGATATTGTTGCCCCTGGTGGGGGTGTGGATAGGTTGATCTAGGGCATTGGAGTTTATGAATTCCAGAAAGCGTTGCTCTAAGGAGTTGGTACATGAGTAGTTTTCCCAGTTAATGGTGGGGTAGTTGAAGTCGCCCATTATTAGAGTGTTTGGTTGAACCCTAATATTTTCCAGTACAGCAAGAAAAGAGGAGTGGGAATCCTGGGGCATGGTGGGGGATCTGTAGCAAGCTACAATTTGGATTGCAGTTTTGCCAAGAGTTAGTTGCACTTGGATAACCTCGGATGCATTATGCTAAGCAAATAGCCTGGAGGTGTGGATATCCGTAATGAATAGGGACACACCCCCACCTTTGGTGATTCGGTTCAGGTTACATGGCCGAAAAGTGTGGTATGAGTTATAGCCTGGTAGTGCAGGGGTGCTCTCTGGAGCCTTGAACCAGGTATCAGTCACTGCACAGATATCGATGTTCTCCATTTTAAGGAGTGCCTCCAGTGAGTGCATTTTGAAATTTAAAATTCTAGCATTGAGTAGCATTACCCTCAGTTTTTGCTTGCTTGTTCCTGTTATGGTGGTGAATTTGTTACTTGAACCCTGTCTAAAAAAGGCACTATAGGGGCAGCAAGAGCCTTAGCCAGTATCCAGAATCCCAGGGGGCGACAGGTGCAGGCCATCTGTGGCAAAGCATCGTGGTCTGTTGACCATGTCATCCCAAGCAGACAGATACTGGATCCCCTTAGAATGACACCAGAAGCTTAGCCAATTGTTGAAGTCAATCATTTTGTCCTTGTACTGCGCTATCATTCTGGGCGATGGCAGAATGCTACTCAGGGCTAGGGTCATACCTGCCTGGGCTACAAGATCAGAAGCTCTTCCATGTCCCTTTTCATGTAGTCCAGGGAGGTACGTCTCAGGTCATTCACACCAACAAGGACAATGACAGAGTCATATTTGTACTTGTTGTGGAGTGACCTGAGTGTGTGGGTTATGTGGCGGATCCTGGCACCCGACAGGCTGCTGACAGTAACCTTCTCCTTGTTTAGCCTGGTGAGTGGGACATCAGTGTGCCTGACTATAGAGTCACCTATGACTAGTGTGTTGGGTATGTTGTTTTGCCTTATTGGCTGTGTTTGAGTGGCACACTGAGTCTGTGGGCTATGTGTCATTTGGGTTGTGTTGGGACATGGAGGTTGCTTGTGTTTCTGCTTTGGAGGTCTCTGTTGCTTAGGCAGATTATTATTGAGAGCCTCCGCAAATGTTTTTGAGTTTCTATGTGTGGATTTTGGTGGTGTAGACGTAGTGAGACTATGTGATGAGTGTGGTGTGGTGCAAATGTTTACCTTCTCCTCATGACTGTCAGGTTCAGTCTCGGTTGGAGAAAGCTTTACCTCCAGTTTGGCTAGATAAGTGCATCTCTCACAGGTTGTAGTGTTGGGTGGTAGGAGGACAGGGTTGTCTGTGTACATCAGGCAATTTCTACATTGCCTCAAGATGCCCAGATTCATCAGATAGACAGGGGAGAACATTGGGAGCTGACCCTTGGACATGCCTGAATAAAAAACTATTTTCCTCTAGATAAGTAAGGAAAGTGAGTACAAGAGTTGTTTTTCTCAACGCCAGTGAGAAAAGGAAGCACAAAAACTGTTTTCCTCTAGGTAATGAGGAAGACTGAGTGTTACAGTAATTAGTAGCTTATTTAGTGCTTACAAGTTCTGAACAAGTGCTGAGCATGAATAAGCAAATGTAGGTGCTAAAACTAAGAATCTGTATCTGCACTAGATGAGTTACAGGACAGAAACAATTGCAAATGCAGGCTTTCAAATCAGAAAGTTGAGAGAGACGGAAGATTGCCCAAACGGCCAATAACTACAAATTCTGGGCCAGAACCACTCCTTATGTGGTAGACAGGTTACCTAATGCTTACCACTCCCACTGATAAGCTAGAAGGCTTCCCTCCAACACAGAAAGGCTTGGGGGGCTCAGAAGCTTACAAACAGTCCTGGATACAGCAAATCTGTATCTGGAACACTAGTTACAGGAAAAGTAGGAAACAGGCTTAGGTTAACTTTTTTTTGCATAACCACTGTAAAGCACCACTTACATTGTTTGTGTCTGCTGGCTTCTTAACTATTACAGTACTTGTTTATGGAACTTTTAATTTTTAAATTTGTTGTTTTGCCTCAGTGATTAATTCCTTCTGTCTTGTGCATAATTTCATCCTCAGTCAGGTAGAAGGACTGTATTAGTATAAATTAGTGCAAGTAAATGATATATATACATATATATATACATATATATATATATATATATCTGTATATATATATATATATATATATATATATATATATATCTGTATATATATATATATATATATATATATATATATCTGTATATATATATATATATATATATCTGTATATATATATATATATATATATATATATATACACAGATACATATGTATATACATATGTGCGTGTGTGTGTGTGTGTGTGTGTGTGTATGTACATATATAGGTTCATAGGTTGGTACTAGGCTATTGGCCCAAGGACCTACATAAGCCTAGTCAACAAGGTTCCCTGGCTTACGCCACCAAGAAAGTTATTTTCCTGTGCCACTGTCGAGCGGAGACATAGAAGTGATCCCCGGGGTGTATTTCCTATTTCCCATCCACTCATCAAGATTTTTCTTGAAGAGTGCTAATGAAGAACTTTGCTTGACATAGATGGGTAGCCTGTTCCAGAGTATGGGAAGTCTCTGGGATAGGAATCTATCCCTCCAGTATCTCCTGTTTATTGTGGTGACAAGGTTTAGGTCCCTAGAGAGTGTAGCTCGGAGGGATTGGGATTTCTTTAGGTGTAGCATGTCCAACAGCTCTGGGTTTGACACAGCTTTATATGTTAGGCAGAGATCTGCTACGGAGTAAAGCTGGAGTTTTTTGAGGCGTTCAGTGTAGGGCATTTGTTTGAGTCCAGTAATCCTCTTTGTGAGGTACTTCTGTGGCCTTTCCAGCTGCTGCAGATATCTTGTGAGGTACATTCCAAAAGGGGCGTTGTACTCTATAATGGGTCTAATGAGCGTCAAGTAGAGGGGAACAATGACCTCTTTTTTCCTGGATGAGAACCCTTTTATGATGAGGTGTGCCACGTAGAAGGACTTCCTGACTACTGTGGCGATGTGACTATCAAAGGAGAGACTACTGTCCACCTGGGTCCCAAGGTCTTTTATCATGCATTTGGTGTTAAGTAGATTGCTGCCTATGTGGTAGCTCATGGGTACAGAGATTTTACCAAAGGGGGTGACACTGCACTTTTTGGCATTGAGCTTGAGGCCATGGCTCTGACACCAGGCATCTGTCTCAGAGAGGCCCTTCTGTAGGATGTTCACATTATTTGGGGACTTGACTATGGCTCCTAGTTTGCAGTCATCTGCAAACTTTGTTAGCCAGAAGCCTTCTGTGTTAGCCTGTACTTCAGAGAAGTAGATACCAAACAGGAGCGGTCCCAGGACGGAACCCTGTGGTACTCCACTTGTCACTGGTATGAGGTCAGATTTGGAGTCTGCAACTTTTACAGTGTGGGTTCTGTCAGTGAGCCAGTTGGCAACCCATCTTGTGACATAGGGATTTATGCCTAGTTTATCGAGTTTAGCTATAATTCCAGAATGGGGGATGGTGTCGAAAGCCTTGGCGAGGTCAAGATAGGCTGTGTGAACCACCTTATCCTCATCTACGGCTTTGGTGACTGCCTCAAAGAAGTCGATCAGGGTCAGGAGGCATGATCTGCCTTTCACAAACCCTAACTGGGTGGGATCCAGAGTTTGGAGGTTACCAATGTCTTTGTTTATGAGTTCCATGATGATACGTTCCATGGCCTTGCAGACCAGGCTCGTCAGGCTAATAGGTCTATAGTTCCCAGGATCAGTGGTGGCTCCCCCTTTGTGGAGTGGGATAACTGTTGCTGTGCGCCATTCAGTGGGCACAAAGCCTGATGCAAGGCTATTAGTGAACATGGTGCTTAAGTGGGGAGCCAGTTCATTCTGAAGTTTGTGTAAAACAGCCTGGGATGTTGTCCGGTCCCATGGATGCTGTGTTTTTGGCTTTAGAGAGTGCAGCTTTCACCTGCATAGTTGTGATTACAGGGACTCTGCATTCTTCCTGTATAGATATGGGCCTTTTAGGAGGTGAGGGGGAGTTAAAGTTAGCACTGAACCTATCTGCCAGGATGTTGGGAATATCAGTTGGTTCTGTAATTCTCGTGCCTTTGTGCTGTAACTCAGAGCAGATCTGGGTGTTGCCATTGAGATTCTTGACATAGCTATAGAATGCTTTGTGGTTGTCCTTGGAATTAGTGGTGATTTTATTTTCGTAGCTAGCTTTGGCAGATCTTATAAGGGATCTCAGCTTCTTACTGAGGCTGACCAGGGAGCTCCTCCACTCATGGGATTTTACTCTCTTTTGCAACAGTTTCTTCCTTCTGTTGTACAGTTTGTTTATGGCGGGGGACCACCAGATTGGCTTCCTTTTTTTTGGAGGATAGTGTCTTGGTTCTGTTTGGGATAGCACGATCCATGTACTCATGTAAGTGCTTATACCGTGCATTTGTGTAGGATTCAGCAGTTGTAACTGTATTGTCCATCTGCATGTGTGTCATGAAGTTCACTACTTCTGTCTTAAGAAGCATGAAGTTGAATTTTTTACTGTGGTTTCCTTAATGGGGGGTGGGGGTGGGATGTGGATATCAAGGGTGATTAGCTTATGGTCGGATCGAACCAACCAGGAGTTGACTTCAGGTGTGAAACACCGGTCACTCATGTTGGTAATGACTAGGTCTAGGATATTGTTGGCCCTGGTGGGGGTGTGGATAAGTTGATCTAGGGCATTGGAGTTTATGAATTCCAGAAAGTGTTGCGCTAAGGAGTTGGTACATGAGTAGTTTTCCCAGTTAATGGTGGGGTAGTTGAGTGAGCCCATTATTAGAGTGTGTGGTTGAACCCTAATATTTTCCAGTACATCAAGAAAAGAGGAGTAGAATCGGGGCATAGTGGGGGATCTGTAGCAAGCTACAATTTGGATTGCAGTTTTGCCAAGAGTTAGTTGCACTTGGATAACCTCGGATGCATTATGCTGAGCAACTAGCCTGGAGGTGTGGATACACCCCCACCTTTGATATTTCGGTCCAGGTTACATGGTCGAAAAGTGTGGTATGAGTTATAGCCTGGTAGTGCAGGGGTGCTCTCTGGAGCCTTGAACCAGGTCTCAGTCACTGCACAGATATCGATGTTCTCCATTTTAAGGACTGCCTCCAATGAGTGCATTTTGAAATTTAGACTTCTAGCATTGAGTAGCATTACCCTCAGTTTTTGCTTGCTTGTTCCTGTTATGGTGGTGAATTTGTTACTTGAACCCTGTCTAAAAAGGCGATGATAGCAGCAAGAGCCTTAGCCAGTATCCGGAATCCCAGGGGCGACAGGTGCAGGCCATCTGTGGCAAAGCATCGTGGTCTGTTGACCATGTCATCCCAAGCAGAAAGATACTG
>NC_056729.1:360454555-360464555 GCF_019279795.1 Protopterus annectens | reverse complement strand
CCGAAGTCACCACTGTCTCTCACTTGCTGAACTGGGCTGGCTTGAACTCCCTCACCTCCTTCAGTGGTATCAACTCTCACTCCCCCCCCAAACTAATATACCATCCACTAAATGTCCCACCCCTCCAGAACCTACTCCACCCCTATCAGCACCACCAGACCACTAAGATCCAGCAACAAAAATCACTTGCAGATCACTAAAGCCAATAACTCTGCTGGTGAAGCACTATTCTCTTAGCCATAGCCAAATTATGGAACTCACTCCCACCCACAATTACCTCTGTACCATCATGCACCAACTTCAAAACTTTATTAAAAGCGCACCTAAAAACATACTGGCTATGCCCTTGCAACTCCCACTCTAATATCATCCACCCCATCCAACTACTACCTTTGTTTCACCTCCACTAACTACCTTGATGATAGCAAGCTCAGATGCTCATAAGCCTAGTACTTATTATACAGCAGGAACTTCTCATTGTTACATTTGTTAATGCCTGCTATGTACTTCACAGATAAAGATTCTAGTTGTCTACTGATGTACTATGTTCTTCATCTGTAAATATGTTGTAAGTAATTTCTATGTTAAATTGTTAATCGCTATGTAATCCAATGTAACTACTGTCTGTTTATTTTACTGTGGAGCTTTTCTCCCCGGGCCTCCGCTGAAAATGGACCCACGTCCAGTCGGACACTCCCGGTCAACAAATTTAAATAAATAAATAAATAAATGTATATTTGTGTGTGTGTGTGTGTGTGTGTGTGTGTATGGGTGTGTGTGTGTGTGTGTGTGTGTGTGTGTGTGTGTGTGTGTGTGTGTGTGTGTGTGTGTGTGTGTGTGTATGTATATATATATATATATATATATATATATATATATATATATATATATATATATATATATATATATATATATATATAAAAACTCACTCCATTTAATGCTTTCTCTTCTCCTTTTCATTTATACATATTTTTATTATTTTTTTCTTTTTTTTTTTTTTTAATTCCTTTTATGTCCTTAGTCTAACTTTTCATCATGTCATTCTCCTCTGTCTCACCTCTTTCTTTAAAATCCTTTCTCCTACATGTTCCATTTTCACCTACCATCTTCTGTCCACCTTTGTCACTTCATTAACTTTCCCCTATTAGCCACAGTTTTTTGTCTCCTTCACCTTTCCTGTTTTTGTGCATAGGCTTTATTTCCCTCTTTCCCCTTTCTTAAAAACTCCTTTCTTCCCCTCTGAGAAAAATATATTTTTTTCCTCTTTTTTTTCTTTTCTCTCCTTTTTTTTTCTTTTTTTTTTTTCTTTTTTTTCCCCTCCTTAAAATATTTTTTCTTTTTTTTGTTCTTTTTTTTTTTTTTTGTTTCTTTTTTTCTATTTCTTGTATGTGGGGAATACTTTTTTTTTGATATCCAATGTACAAAAATACACACATTTTTATAAATCTTTTCCTGTTTTTTCTATCAAGTTGTTGCACTCTCTTTTCTGTCTCCTCTCTTTAGTTTTTGAATATTTGAGTTTTATTGTTAGAGTTTTTTTTAATACTCCCTGTGGTTCCTTTTTTTTTATTTTTTTTATTGCATTAAATATTGTGTATATAGTTTCCTGCCCCCCTTTTGTGTCCTTGGTTTGGGTATATATCTTCCCCCTGGGGTTTTTTTTATTTTTTTTGTGTGCTTTTTCCCTGTTGCCAGGTTTTTGCACCTTTTTTCCTCTGTGTCTCCTCCTTGCTCCTTGTTTTGTTTTTTATATTGCTTGGTTTTACAACATTCCTTGTTGTTGTGGGTTTTTTTTGTTACTGTCCCTTCTGTCCTTTGTTTCTTGGTTTGTTTTTGCTTGTTTTTTCTGGGGTGTGTGTTTCCTTCTTTCTCTTCCTGCCTTTTTTTTTGCCCTGGTTTTTTTTTTTGTGCCCTTCTTGTCTCTATTTTTTTCCTGTTTTGTTGTTTTTTTTTTTGCATTTTTTTTTTTTATTATTTGGTCTTCTCTTTCTCTGTTATGTGCTGCTGCCCTTCTGCTGTTTTTTGTTTTTTTCTGTGTGTTTTTTTTTTTGTTCTTTTTTTGTTGTTTTTCTGTGTTTTTTGTTGTTTTTGTGGTTCTTTTCTTTTTGTCTTGTGTTCTTCTGTTTTTTTTTTTTTTTGTGTTTTTGTGTGTTTTTTGTTATCATTTAAAAAATATAATATTTATATGTGTATGTGTTATATTTTTTTATTTTTTGTTTGCAATTATTTTAGTTTGTGTTTATTTATATAGCCAAGTTTGTATTTATTTTTTTATATTTTTTTATATAAATATGTTTTTGTTGTCTTGTTAAAAATATAGCATTTATACTTTTTTCTACAATTTAAAATATTGAAGGATAGAGGGTATATGTGAACAATTATAAGGTATAATATTTAATACCTTTTTTCCTTTTTCAATAAGTCTTTATAGTGTTAAAATTATTTTACCCTTTTGTTCTGTTCCTTTAAAAGTGAGGTTGTGATTTTTATTTATTTTATATATATTATTTATATATATCTGCATAATGTTAAAAATTAAAAATATATTTTTTATTTAAGTTGTATATTTGTGTGTCTTGTGTGTTGTATTATATATATAGTGTTTTTTGTTTTTTTTTTGTGTGTGTGTATAACTTTATAGGGTTTGTTTTTACATATAGCATTTTATTTTTATATTTTGCTCTCATTAGTGTCATTTTTTTTTTTTTTTTTTTATTTTTTTATATAATATATTTTTTTATAGGGAATATTTTTCTTGTATATTTTATTTATTTTGTTTGTATATATGTGTATATATAGATATATACGTGTGTGTGTGTGTATATATATATATATATATATATATATATATATACTTTATATATATATATATATAAATATAAATATATATGTGTGTGTGTACATACATACATATACGTCTGTGTGTGTGTGTGTGTGTGTGTGTGTGTGTGTGTGTGTGTGTGTGTGTGTGTGTATATATATATATATATATATATATATATATATATATATATATATATATATATATATATATATATATGTGTGTGTGTGTGTGTGTGTGTGTGTGTGTATGTGTGTGTATGTGTGTGTGTGTGTGTGTATATATATATATGTGTGTGTGTGTGTGTGTGTATGTGTGTATATAAATATAAATAAATATATATATTTAAATAAAACTTTCATTTAAAGGCTCACTGCTGCTTTTCAGCTGTGAGAAACATTTCTGCAGTTTGTTCTAATTAGTGGGGATATTTGTAGCATTTCCATATTCAGGCTTGTATTTGGGCCTAGTGTTTGTGGACGCTGTGTGTCTGAGCACATATTCAGGGACATCTTGGTTTAGCCAAAGCCATCAGGAATTTCAGTGAGAGAGAATTGTTTGAGGTCATTGGCTGACTGCGGTCACCTGGACTACAGCTTAGGCTAAGCACCTCATTGGTTCTTTTTTGATTTCTTTCTTAAAAGCTGTCTCAGGTTTCAACTTTCTGTTACCTAAGAAGTTCACTTGTGAGTGTTCTGCCATTTCACACTGAGCTTATCGAAGGAAGGACACTGAGGAAACTCGGAGCTATAATATATAACTTTAAGTATCCTGTTTTTTGTTTTTGTTCTTTATTTCTTTGTTATTTATAGCACTTTGTGTACTGTGTATTTTTCTAGCTAGTTTCACTGTGTGTGAGGTATTAACTGGAAATTATCCACTTTTACTAAGCATCTGTTGGGTTGTTTGTTTCTGATAACTTGTTGCATTTAAACTCTTTTTTTCTAGAGGCACCTTTAGCTGTTTAAAATTTTCATTTAAAGACTCACTGCTGCTTTTCAGCTGTGAGAAACATTTCTGCAGTTTGTTTCCCACCCTCCCTTATAGTTGGTGGCTTTGCATTTGCCCGCCCCCAGTGTAAATTTGATCTGGTACCCTCCTCCCAGTCTAGTGTCATTACCTCATTCTACCCAGTACAGGGGAGAACATTACTCCTTTCTCTCTTTCCACTTAAAAAAAAAAAAAAAAAAAAAAAAAAAAAAAAATGTTATCTGCTTTTACTGTATTTGTGTTTCTTCCTACTTTATTTTGCTTTTTAAGGCCATCTTAAAAGTACTCAGTTGTATTTATTACTGCTTGGTGTAACTCATTCTAAGCCTTTTAGTTTAAGCACTTGGGCTTCAGACCAGTTGTTTTACATTAAGAAGGTTTGTGGTCTGCACTGTAGTGGCAGAACAGGTAGCTTACATCCTTCTAAGTTGGGAACTGCTGATTGAGGGCTCAGTGTCTGTTATTCTAAAAGTGTATTAATTTGGTTTAAGCACTTGGGCTTCAGGCCAGTTATTTTACATTAAGAGGGTTCGTGGTCTACACTCTTGTGGGAGGAGAGGCTGGACTCTGCCCTTCTGAGCTGAGAATTTCTGGTTAAAGGCTTATAGTGCCTGCATATTTGAACTGTTTCCTACTGAAATTGGTACACCTTGTTTGCTGTAGCATAGACTAGATCCAGGCCTGCTGAATCTAGCTTTGTTTGTATAACTTGAGCACTAATCCAGGCATTCTTTAAAGTATTCAATTGTATTTCTTACTGCTTGGTAGTAACTTGATTATAGTGTAGCTATCATTCTAAGTCTTTTGAATTAAGCACTTGGGCTTCAGACCAGTTGTTTTACATTAGGAAGGTTTGTGGCCTGCACTGTGGTGGCAGGACAGGTAGCTTACATCCTTCTAAGTTGGGAACTGCTGACTGAGGGCTCAGTGTCTCTTATTCTAAAAGTGTATTAGTTCTGGTTTAAGCACTTGGGCTTCAGGCCAGTTAATTTACTTTAAGAAGGTTCGTGGTCTGCACTCTTGTGGGAGGAGAGGCTGGACTCTGCCCTTCTGAGCTGGGAATTTCTGGTTAAAGGCTTATAGTGCCTGCATATTTGAACTGTTTCCTACTGAAATTGGTACACCTTGTTTGCTGTAGCATAGACTAGATCCAGGCCTGCTGAATCTAGCTTTGTTTGCATGCTTGTTGTTTGTTTGCTTGTTATTTCCTGAAACGCTTAATTCCACCTAAAACGCTGCTTTTCAGCTTCTGTGGATCCCTAGTGATATCTGCATTGCTTACTGTACTTACTTCCTTGTTTCACTTGAAAGAAAGTTACTGTTTGTCGTTTTTGCATTTAAGTTACCTGTAACACATTGTATTTAAGTTACCTGGCACTTGCTCACTAAGTCAGCACTAAAAATTAAAAGCACTACACCCTCACAAACTCCCTTGAGTACCTTGTTCCCATTGGCCCTTTTTCAATTATAAAGGAATTCCAATACTATTCTAGCATGTCCAAAGGTCAGTTGTCAATCTCCTCTCCGGTCCAGCTGGTGAATCTGGGAATCTTGAGGCAATGTTACAACTGCCTCATGTACACAGACAACCCTCTCCTCCTCCCAACAAATTCCAACACATGTGAGAGATGCAACCATATAGCCAAACTGGAGGCTAAGTTCTCTCAACTCAGTACTGACGTAACCAGTCAGGAGGAGAAGGAAACCACACTCACTACAATTCCAGTCTCACACAGACCTACCACGACAGCAAACCAAACACATAAACACACAAAAACATACTCGGAGGCTCTAAATAAAAATCTGCCTAAGCAGCTGAGATCTCCAAAGCAGACACCCAAGCAACTGCTACTCCAAAACAAAACACGTGCAACACATAACTCACAAAGCCAGTGTGCCGAACAGTCACAGCCCTTAAGGCTAAACAACACACCTGATACACTTGTAATAGGTGACTCTATCATCAGGCACACTGACGTCCCGCTCACCAGGCTGAACAAGGAGACGGTCACGGTGAGCTGCCTGTCGGGCGCTAGGATCCGCCACATAACACACGCACTCAGGTCACTCCAAGGCAAGTATAAATATGACTCAGTCATTGTCCATGCTGGTGTGAATGACCTGAGACGCACCTCCTGGGCTACATGAAAAGAGACATAGAGGAGCTCTCTGAGCATGTAGCCCAGGGCCGGTATGACCCTGACCTTGAGTAGCATCTTACCCTCACCAAGAATGATGCCACAATATGAAGACAAGATGATCAATTTCAACAATTGGCTTAAGTATTGGTGTCATTCAAAGGGGATCCAATGCCTGTCAGCCTGGGATGACATGCTCAACAAGCCACGATGCTTGCTAGGGACGGCTTGCACCTGTCACCCTGGGCTTTCGGATATTGGCAAAGGCTCTTGCTACTCCCCATAGTGCCTTTTTAGGCAAGGCTCAAAAGACAAACCCACCTCCATAGGTATCACAAGGGATAAGAAGCTAAGAGTAATGCTACTCAATGCCAGAAGTCTAAACCTCAAGATGCACACAGTCGAAACTCTCCTTAGCATGGAGAACATCGATATCTGTGTAGTAACAGAAACCTGGTTCAAGGCTCCCGAGAGCACCCCAGCACTACCAGGTTATACCTCATACCATGCTTTTGGCCCCAAAACCTGGACCAAACCACAAAAGGAGGGGGAGTATCAATATTCGTCAAAAATACCCACACCTCCAGGTTGGTGGCACAGCAAGAAGCATCAGAGACTATCCATGTGCAACTAACAGTGGGTAAAACTGCCTTCCAGTTTATAGCCTGCTACAGACCACTCCTTCCAAACCCAGGAACCCCACTCCGGCCTTCCTGAGAACACTGGAAAATATGAAGGTCTCTCCAAACACCATTATATTGGGCTTAATTTCAACTACCCAAACATAGATTGGGAGCATTACTCTAGCTCCAACACCCTAGCCCAAATGTTCCTAGAATTTATAAACTCAAATGCTATGGAACAACTTGTTACCACTCCCACAAGAGGGGAAAACATACCGGACCTGATCATCACCAACATGGGGACTCTATGCTCCAGACCAGAAGTGTAGCCCTCACTGGTAAGATCAAACCATAAACTAATCTCACTGGATATTCACATCCCGCCCCCACCCCCTGCCCAGAAAACCACAGTGAAAAACTTCTCTAAAGCAAATTTCACACTCCTCAAAGCCCCCGGGCCTGTGGAAAATACGGCCCAGACCGCAGAATCCTTTATAAATGCATTCTATGAACACCTTCAGGAATGCATGGATCATGCAATCCCAAATAAAACCAAGACCCAATCCTCCAAAGGCAGACGTCCTGTCTGGTGGACCCCAGCCATAAACAAACTATACAATAGAAGGAGGAAGCTACTACATGATAGAGCAAAATCCCAAAAAGGGAAGGCATCTCTGATCAGTATTAGCAAAAAACTACGGGCACGCATAAAATCATCTAAGGCCAGCTTCAAGAGAAAAATTGAACAGGACACTAAGGATAATAACAAGGCTTTCTTTAGTTATGTTAGGAACCTGGGTGGGAATTCCCAGATATGCTCAGAATTAGTCCAAAATGACAAAAAATACACCAAACCCACAGACATTGCCAACATCCTAGCTGACAGGTTCAGTGCAAACCCCCCCCTCCCCACCAAAAGGGTGAATATCTATCCCAGCAGAGTGCTGCCCCCCTGACATCTCAGATGCTTGGGTAACAGCCCCCCTCTCCAAAGCAAAAAACACAGCATCAATGGGACCAGACGGTGTCCCGGGCTGCATCCTACATGAACTCCAAGAAGAGCTAAACCCAAAAATGCAAGTCCACTGTTTGGCACAATAAAGGTTGTCCTCCAATACCACAGTACTATAGAAAGGCGAACTCTTACAAAGTAGAACCAAAGCTCTTTATTTCCACATAAAACACACAGATTGAGCGTGGCCATCCTCAGATCGAGACTTCATCAGAATCTAAAAATACAAGCATATCACATTCTTTAAATATGCTCCCAATGAATTCAATGATTCAATTAATAAAATTCAAATCAATGTTGTTAATCCAATCCAAATCAATTTCTGTATATAAATATATATATATATATATATATCTCACATTAAAAAAACATTGTTAAAATACCATTGTTGAAGTTCATATAGCCCTGTCGGCATAATAAAATCATATTATGTATATTATGTATATATACACAAAACTGTAATAAATATCTGAATAAATAAATAAGTAAATACCAGATAGTAATAATTATGAAGGCTAAAACTAGATGTGGTGAATATGTAATACCCTTGAACAGTGTAAAGAAATATATAAAAACACATATTATTGAAACAATAATAAATACTAATTAATAAAATTAATTAGTAATAAATAAGTAATGCAAAATTGTTGAGTTTACAGTAAACAAATATGACAAAGTTATCCAAAATATTAAATATTAATACATATTAATAAAGTTTAATAAATATTAAAAATCATGTAGTATAGTATGTATAATGTTAATACTTATGTATTCTTTTTAAAATTCTTTTTAGGATTCAATGATAGTAGTTTCAAGGTAGGTTTTATCGAGATATGGTCATTCATTCCTGGGCATACGCAAGAGTCCACCCTCATTTGCCATATCATTTCTCCATACTCCAGGAATGTCTCCCAATCTCCTTTCCTTTCTTTTTGTTTCACTACTTCAAGGACCCAAAATTTTAAGTTCATATTCTGACAAATGGATGTATGTCTATAAATTGCATTGTTCTCATTTCTTCTATTTATGTCTCTAATATGTTCATATATATGCATTCTTAGATGTCTTCAGTCTTTCCAATATAATAACACCAGCATGACTCACAATAAGCTAAGTACACTACCCTTTAGTGTAGCAGCTGGCATATTCATAGCTCTTAATAGAAAAATTTATGCTAGGGATTTTGACCTCCTTAACACAGGCAATATAGGAACATTGTGCACACCTACCACATTTGTGTGTTCCTACTCTAGTTACTGCTCCTTCTTTACCTGTCTCTTTTACTCTCTAAAAATATTTTTCAGGTTTATATTTCTTCTAAAAGTATATCTAAGTTGTTGTTGGAATATATTTATTCTGTTGGTATTGTCTTGAAACATATTCCAAATTCTGCTAATACTTTTTTACCCACCCAATGTCAGAATAATAAGTTAAAATTAACCGTGGTATATCCTTTTCTACACCAGTCACTTTTGTTGTTATTACATTACTTATTTCAGTAATAGTCTCATTATTGATTGTCCCTGTCTGTAATAATCTGTCAACTAATAATGGTCCATATTTAGTGTTAAGATTCTTTATTATTTCTTTTCTTAACTTTTCAATAAACATATTCGGATAACCTCTTTCATTAAACATTACGTATAAAATCCAATTCCCTTTATAAAGTCACTAAATTCAGTTGTCATTCTCGACACCCCTTATCATTTGTCCTTTAATAATATTTCTTTTCAAATGGTAAGGGTGATCACTTTTATATTGTAAATATGAGTTTGAATAACATTCTTTTCAATAAATTGTTGATTTATATTGCTTCTTCATATAATCCTTTTTTATTTTAACATCCAGGTAATGTATTTCTTCTTTATTCATCATGGTAAAACTAAGAAACTCGGTGGTGGTGTTAATATATTCCATAAAATGTTCCAGAACTTCACATGGGCCGTTCCAAATAATAATAATGTCATCCAAGAAACGAAAATATTTTTTAATATATTGCTGATACATAGATTGAAAATATAAGTTTTCTCCCAAAATAACATTATGATGTTTGCATAAATGGGGGCACATGAACTCCATGACCCAATCTGTCAAGTTGATGGTAAATGTCCTCTGAAAATATATAAAATTATATTTCAACACTAGTTCCATATTTTCCAAAACTAATTTAAACTCATCTGGGTTTAACATCTTAAATTCACTGACCATATTTTCAAACCATTCCATTCCTTCTTTGTGCGGAATTACAGAAAATAAATCTTTAACATCAACTGTTATAAAAAAATATTCTTCATGGAATGGTATCATGCTAAACTTTTTTAACAAATCCCAGGAGTCTATCAAAATATGTTCATAGTTTAAATGGAACTTTTTTTAGTTTAGTGTCCACATATATTGCCAGGGGTTGCGTTTTAGA
>NC_056729.1:359937055-360094555 GCF_019279795.1 Protopterus annectens | reverse complement strand
ATATATATATATATATATATATATACATACATATATATATATATATATACATATATATATATACATATATATATATATATATATATACATATATATATATATATATATACATATATATATACATATATATATATATATATATACATATATATATATATATATATATACATATATATATATATTTATATATATATATATATATATATATATATATATATATATATATATATATATATATATATATACATATATATATATATATATATATATATATATATATATATATATATATATATATATATATATATACATACATACATACATACACACATGCATGTATGTATCCTGCCCTGGTTCTCCTCCTGTATAAAAAAGGAAACTTACATACTCGGTGATATCAACATCGATTAGAATACTATTAACTTTGAAGCTCTGTCCCACACAATCAACCTGTACAACTTCTCCCAACTAATACAATCTCCAACCAGACCAAATAAAGATGGTACCTCTGGTACCATCATTGGCTGGATCCTACCAACTCAACCAAACCTTATCACCAAAGCCGAATCAACTGATCCTCTCAGCGATCACCTACCAGCCTTCGCTGACCATCGACCATCTCCCATCTCCACTGCATATAAATCCAAACCCGTAACCTCTCCTCTTTCAACTCTCTAACTTTCTTCAAATACTTAAAGCATAACGACTGGTCCCCTCTACAAACCCTTCCTCTAGATGATACCGTTTCCTACTTCAACCATGCATTCCTAACCCTTCTCAATCAACAACCTCCCCATCGAACCAAATGCATCAAAACCAATCCCTGCCCATGGTTATCAAAAGATACTAAACTAGCCTTGCACCAAAAGGGGCAAAAAATGGAAACACCCTCCCTTGACTATAAGCAACTACGAAACTCTGCAAAAAAAACTAATAATTAAAAACAGCAAAGCCCACTACTCCAAACTGCAGTCCTTGCACTCAACAAATCCCAAAGAATTCTGGGACTCCATCTCATCCATGCTGCATCCTGGCAACAAAGAAACCCCCTGCCCAAAACCCAACCTCCAACCTTGAAACAGCCAACCAGTTCAACTCATTCTTCATAGACTGCATAGCTAAACTATCAGCCTCCTTCCCACCCCCCTCCTCCACCACTACCCCCTCCTGCCCCAACCACCACCCCAATCATCAACCTTCCTACACATCCTTCTGCCTCAAGTCCATCCCCACAAGCACTATAAAAAGACTTCTCCTCAAACTCAAACCCTGTTGCAATGCACCCGACAACCTTCCACCACCTTCCTCAAACAATCTGCAGACAGCATTGCCTATCCCATCTCTATTCTTATAAATAGATCCATACAAGAATCACACGTCCCTTCTATCTGGTGCCATGCTTACATCATCCCCCTCCACAAAAGTGGCGAAAATACTCATACCACCAACTTCAGGCCTACTGCCATCCTTTCCCCTCTTTCTAAAATACTAGAGAAAACAATACAAGCACAACTCATGGCACAACTGACAATAAACAATCTCCCTGGTCACAGCACCGTGACTGCCCTTCTTTCCTTTCCTGAAACCATAAACCTGGAACGCGACTCAGGCAAGTTTGTATCCACACTATTCCTAGATCTGTCAAAGGCCTTTGACACCATCTCACACACCCTTCTTATATCCCAACTCTCCACCCTACACCGCTCTCCCACCACCATTGCCTGGTTTTCCAGCTTCCTGTCCAACTGCCAGCAAGCTGTCCAATGGAAAACTTCAACCTCCCCCTTCCTTCCCACACTCACAGGTGTCCCACAAGGTTCTGTTTCTTAGCCCTCTTCTCTTCAACCTATTCATTATCAACTTTCACCAATCCATCCCAGACTCATCTATTATCCAATATGCTGATGACTCAACAATCATCTGCTCAGCCTTCACCCCCTCTGAGCTCCTAGCAAAAAACCCAACTAGCCTTCTCCAAAACAGAAACCCGGATGCAGTCTAACCATTTGGCACTAAATGCAAATAAAACCAAACTAATGTTTTTTCCCCCTACCAAAAACTCCATTGACAAATCCACATTCACCATACAGATCCAAAACAACACCCTCCTTGAAATCATTCCCAGCACCAAGCTTCTTGGCATCATTATTGATACAGAACTAAAATGTGACACCCACATCCACTCCACTATCAAGAAAACCCATCAAACGTTAGGAATCCTCTACAGGCACAACCGCTTCCTAAGCCCCTCTACCAGTCAAACTTTTGCATCCACCTTCCTACTCCCCTCCCTTATGTATGGTGCCCCTCTTTTCACCAGTCTCCATCTTGACCTTTGGTCCAAACTTAACCTGCTACCACAAGGTCTCCAAATTTGCAACCAATTCAAAAAAACTCTTCCCACCACTGCCACTCCCTCCTCACCCTCAACTGGCTTGAACTACCCAACTACCTCAGTTACCTACAACTCACCATTGCCCACAAGTTCATCTTTAAACCTGCCAACTGCCCAGCTCTCGCTACCTCCTTAAAACCTTACATTCCCAACCGCTCACTCAGATCCAAAAAACAAAATCTCCTTCAGGTCCACAAACCTGCACGACCTCATGACCATCTACTGCTGTTCCACTCCTTAGCTAAACAGTGGAACTCTCTCCCCACACACCTACGCAACCTACTTAACCATACAAATTTCAAATCTCAGCTACTCTCTCATCTTTCTTCCAAATGTGAATGCCCTTGCCACATTCCAACTTAAACCCCTCCTCCCATTCCACCTTGCACCGACTCATTCAACTACCTCTACTATTACTTCATCCCACCCAAAACAATCCCTCCCCTACCAAAAACTAATTTTCTCTCTAATATCTATTGTACTATACTCTCCAGTCTCAATTATACTATTACTCTCTCCATGCATAATATTTTCCTAACCTTCTAATGGCTAGTAGCTATATATTTTGAAATGTTAAACCTACAATTGAGTTTATAACAAAAATATTCACTTTATGTAAATGTTGAAATTTCTGTATTGAATTATGTCTTTTCATTTTTGTAACATTGTGACAAACCAATTGCAAATATCATGGAGCTTATCTGTAAATGTTTAATTAGCTGTATGAACTATGTCCTTTTGTAACATGTGAAATGTAACTTGCAATTATTGTGGAGCTTTTTCTTCCCGGGCCTCCACTGTAAACAGGCTCTTCTTAGCCCAGTGGACCTCACCGGTCATCAAACTTAAATAAAATAAATACACACACACACACAGACACACAGACACACACACATATATATGTACACATATACATGCACACACGTATATATATATATATATATATATATATATATATATATATATATATATATATATATATATATATATATATATATATATATATATATATATATATATATATATACACACACATTCACACACACACACACACACACTATATATATATATATATATATATATATATATATATATATATATACACACACACACACACACACAATATACATGTGTGTGTGTATTACATATATATAGATACTGAAGGCTGCCAGCCTAGCCAGATAGAATTTTATAGATAATTCTGTCATCTGTAAATATTAATGTAAAACACAGGCTTGTTGTCTTAAATGGTAAAAATAGTGTACATGTGAAACTGCAAAAATGTAACAGTGCACTCTGCTGACCAAGTAAAGCATGTTGTGACCCTTTGATGTAAACACGGCTCCAGCCGGTCTAGATGAATGAATTCTTGCTACTGTTTTAAGGCCATAGTTAATGGCCAGAATTTGCATGCATAAATGTTCTTAATGGCTTTGCTTCCTGACATAGTGTGAGCTTACTAAAAAATGTAGCCTGTTAGCGGAAGTGTGAAGAATGATGCAATGTGAACCAGGAATGTGATTTTAAAATCAGAGAAAATCAGAGAGTATTAAGCATTTTTGTGTTGACCATCCAACTCAGCACTGCCTGTGCTCTATATGTAAGTTTATCTTAGATTTGTGAGGCCCGGGTTAACAACGACCGCCACCAGTACTGTTGGCCAACAGGGTGCTGACGGAAATTGGGCTACTGTTGGCCGGAGGAGAAGAGGGGGAAGGCATGCCCAAAGGCAGGTAAAGGCTAGGACTGTGTTGGCAGTATGACTGGTATAGGGAGAGAGCTAGCTGATATGACGGACCGAAGGAAGGTTGGTATATTGTGTGAGCAAGAGACCAGATGGAAGTGGAGCAAGGCTAGGTGTATCGGTGGTGGGTTCAAATTGTTTTATCATGGTGTGGATGGGAGGAGAAATGGCGTAGGTGTTATCCTGAAGGAACAGTATGCTAAGAGTGTTTTGGAGGTGAAAAGAGAGTCAAACAGAGTGATGTTTATGAAGCTGGAAATTGATGGTGTAATGATGAATGTTGTTAGTGCATATGCTCCACAAGTTGGGTATGCGATGGATGAAAAAGAAAAATTTTGGAATGAGTTGGATGAAGTGGTGATGACTGTAACCAAGGGTGAGAGACTGCTGATTGGAGCATATTTCAATGGGCATGTTGGTGGAGGGAAGAGAGGGGATGAGGATGTGATGGGTGGGTATGGTGTTAAGCAAAGGAATGCAGAAGGTCAGATGGTAGTGAATTTTGCAAAAATGATGGACATGGCTGTGATGAATACGAATTTTAACAAGAGGGAGGAGCATAGGTTGACATACAAGAGTGGAGGAAGATGCACACAGGTGAATTACATCTTATGTAGAAGGGCCAGTCTGAAGGAGACTGGAGACTGTAAAGTGGTGGTGGGGAAAGTGTAGTTAGGCAGCACAGGATGGTCTTTTGTAGGATGACATTGGTGATCAAGAAGAGGAGGATGAGTGTAAGGGCAGCACCAAGGATCAAATGGTGGAAACTGAAAAAGGGTAATTGTGAGGTGGAGTTCAGGAAAGAGTTAAGACAGGCACTGGGGGGCAGTGAAGAGCTCTTGAATAGCTGGGTAACTACAGAAGAGATGGTACGGGAGACAGTTAGAAAGGTGTTTGGTGTGACATCTGGACAGAGGAAGGAGGACAAGGAGACCTGGTAGTGGAATGAGGAAGTACAGGAGAGTATACAGAGAAAGAGGTTGGCGAAGAAGAAGTGGGATTGTCAGAGAGATGAAGAAAGTAGACAAGAGTATAAGGAGATGAGGTGCATGGCAAAGAGAGAGGTGGCGAAGGCTAAGGATATGGCATATGAAGAGTTGTATGAAAGGTTGGACACTAAGGAGGGAGAAAAGGACCTGTACTGACTGGCTAGACAGAGGGACCGAGCTAGTAAAGATGTGCAGCAGGTAAGGGTGATAAAGGATAATGAGGGAAATGTACTCACATGCGAGGAGAGTGTGTTGAGCAGATGGAAAGAGTACTTTGAGGGGCTGATGAATGAAGAGAATGAGAGGGAGAGAAGGTTGGATGATGTGCGGACAGTGAATCGTGAAGTGCAGTGGATTAGCAAGGAGGAAGTAAGGATAGCTATGAAGAGGATGAAGAACGGAAAGGCTGTTGGTCCACATGACATACCTGTGGAAGCATGGAGGTGTTTAGGTGAAATGGCAGTGGAGTTTTTAACTAGATTGTTTAATGAAATCTTGGAAAGTGAGAGGATGCCTGAGGAATGGAGAAAAGGTGTTTTGGTACCAATTTTTAAGAATAAGGGTGATGTGCAGAGCTGTAGTAACTACAGTGGGATTAAACTGATCAGTCACAGCATGAAGTTATGGGAAAGAGTAGTGGAAGCTAGGTTAAGAAGGGAGGTGATGATTAGTGATCAGCAGTATGGTTTCATGCCAGGAAAGAGCACTACAGATGTGATGTTTGCTCTGACAGTGTTGACGGAGAAGTACAGAGAAGGTCAGAAGGAGTTACATTGTATCTTTGTGGACTTAGAGAAAGCATATGACAGGGTGCCTAGAGAGGAGTTGTGGTATTGTATGAGGAAGTCAGGAGTGTCAGAGAAGTATGTAAGAGTGGTACAGGATATGTACGAGGGTAGTGTGACAGCGGTGAGGTCTGTGGTGGGAGTGATGGATGCGTTTAAGGTGGAGGTAGGATTACGTCAAGGATCAGCTCTGAGCCCTTTCTGATTTGCAACGGTGATGGACAGGTTGACAGATGAGATCAGACAGGAGTCCCTGTGGACTATGATGTTTGCAGATGACATTGTGATTTGTAGTGAGAGTAGGGAACAGGTGGAGGAGACCCTGGAGAGGTGGAGATATGCTCTAGAGAGAAGAGAAATGAAGGTCAGCAGGACTAAGACAGAATATATGTGTGTGAATGAGAGGGAGGATAGAAGAAAGGTGAAAATGCAGGGAGTAGAGGTGGCGAAGGTGGATGAGTTTAAATACTTGGGATCAACAGTTCAGAGTAATGGTGAGTGTGGAAGAGAGGTGAAGAAGAGAGTACAGGCAGGATGGAGTGGGTGGAGAAGAGTGTCAGGAGTGATTTGTGACAGACGAATACCAGTAAGAGTGAAAGGGAAGGTTTACAAGAGGGTAATGAGACCAGCTATGTTATATGGGTTGGAGACAATGGCATTGACAAAAAGGCAGGAATCAGAACTTGACGTGAAAGAGTTGAAGATGTTAAGATTTGCAGTGGGTGTGACGAGGATGGGCAAGATTAGGAATAAGTATATCAGAGGGTCAGCCCAGGTTGGAAGGTTTGGAGACAAAGCCATAGTGGCAGGATTACGTTGGTTTGGACATGTACTGAGGAGGGATGCAGAGTATATTGGGAAAAAAGATGCTAAGGATGAAGCTGCCAGGTAACAGGAAAAGAGGAAGGCCTAAGATAAGGTTTATAGATGTGGTGAGAGAGGACATGCAGGTGGTTGGTGTGACAGAGCAAGATGCAGAGGACAGGAAGAAATGGAAACAGTTGATCTGCTGTGGCGACCCTTAATGGGAGCAGCCGAAAGAAGAAGATGATCTTAGATTTGTATTTTCTCTTAGAAATAGCTAGAAACTAGAAGGATTAGGCTAAGTGTTTTTCTGTGATGTCAGAACTGTACTACTGAATTATTTTAAATATTTCTCTGTGATCTCTGAACTCTTGACTTAGCACTGTATAGTAAAAAGTATTGTCTTGTGTTTTGTCTATTTGTTATTAAATATTTTTAAACCATTTCAACTGTGGCTGTTTTGTGTAGAGATAAATTAATCTCTAGAGTACATTGGATGTATACAGTGATCCTGTACCAAGTCACTCTAATAAGCCTTGACTGTTTAGTCACACTTACCAGTTGGATAATAATATTGCACAGTAATAAATGGACACCCTTTCAAGGGTCTTTGAGTAGCTTATAAATATTAGTGGGTGGTGGCAGCTGATACTACCATATAGCCTGGGAACAACGGGCACAACTGGAGTATTTGTGCCAGCCTTCCCCAGGAGTGTCTATGTGGTTGTATAACATCTTCTCAAAGTGTGTGTGTGTCAGCTACTTGGGCAGGGACACGAAGCACTGGTTGGACAGAGAGGGTGCTGGAGGTTTTAGTTTGCCCACTAGGCTGAGATCTGGAGCCTATAGCTGTGCCAGTGGGGAGTCTTATTGGGGACCTGGAGAGCAAGGGAGCGACCATCCCCAGACAGACAGTGATCTCTGTGTGCTGTTAAGGGAAATTGCACTTTACTGTGTGTATTTGTTATCCTTCCCTCCTATATGAGACGCTCCTCACTGGTGTTAGTGGTGAGGATTGAGGCTCCTTGATTGCTGGGCCTGGGCAGGGGCCTGCTCAAAGTGTCTGCCTGAGTGTTCTGAGCTGAAGGGATATAGACTGCCTGCAGGGTGACTCCATGTTGGGCTGCCATTCCCCAAGTCTGGAGTGCACGTTTTCATAACAAGTAAGACTTTGCTCCCACCTGTTTGTTCACATATCAGAGAATTGAAGTGTCTGCGAATAATTTCAGGGGGCCTTGCTTCAGGATGTGTTGGAAGGCCCTCAGAGCAAATATGATTGCCCTCATTTCACTGATGTTAATGTCCTGCCTCTTGAAAGGGGCTGTCCAGCTGCCTTGCACCTTCAAGCCCCCAAAGCCTCTCTCCATCCCAGGTCTGAAGCATCTGTATACATCTCCTGGACTGGGGGAGGGGTTGTAAAGGAAGTCCTGGGTTGAGGGAGATTTGGTTCAACCACCAAAGGATCTCCATCATTAGGCATGATAGTAAGGGAAGGTTGTGGTCCAAGGAGTGGGTGTGCTGGGTCCATGTGGACTTCGGGTACCATTGGAGCTTTCTCATGTGGAGTTTTGCCAATGGCAACATGGGTATAGTGGAAGCCATATAACTCAGAAGTCTCAGAAATTGTCTTGCTGTCACAGCAGTGGCCTGTATAACAGAAAGCAGGTACGGTTTCAGGCTTTCCACCTTTTGGTGTGGAAGAAATGCCCTCATCACATCTGTCCTTACTCTGCACCCAAGAAAACTTGGTCGTGGGAGGGGCATAGACTGGACTTGGAGGTAGTTGAATTTGAAGCAGAGTGACTGTAGGACAGAGATGACATTTTGGAGATGGATGAGTAGGAAAGTGGAGCAGTCTGCCTGGGCCAGGAGGTTATCCGTCTAAGGAAAATTCGGAATCCCTTGGACTCTGCAAAAGGCCATAACTGGAGCCAGGCACATGGTAAACACCCTTGGAGCAGTGGATAGTCCAAAGCAGACAGCTGAAAATGCGAGGAATCAACAGAATATCTGAAATATTTTCTGTAGTTGGGCCTTATAGGGATATGCAGCTATGCATCTTTGATGTCCAAAGTGGCCAGAAATGCCTGTGGCATTAGAAGGGAAAAGACAGTCTCGTGAGTAAGCATGTGAAAAGTGGGTACTCATAAGTAATGGCTGAGGTGGGACAGATCCAAGATAGGCCTCCAAGGCCATCTTTCCTTGGGACTAGGAAAAGTCTGGAATAAAAGCCCTTTCCCTTTTTTGACAGAGGGGTAGGCTGGATAGTCCCTTGAGAAAGGAGGTTGTCTAGGACTGTCTGGAAAAAGGGTAGTTGGCTCTTGGGTGGCTGTGGGTGCCTCTTTGAGAGGGAGAAATGATCCAGGTTATGAAATACCCCTTTTCTATAATGGACACTTGTCTGAGGTAATGCTTTGCCAGACTGGAAGGCAGTGAGAGTCTTAAGGATAGGGGGAATGGAATACGGATGTGGTAAAGGGGAAGGCAGGTAGTCAGACTACCTGCCCTGTCCTGAAAAATACAGTTGTGTACACTTACCATAAATGTAGATGTTCGAGTGTATTCACTGTTGCAGTCATCACACTTGGGTTATCTGCCTGCAGGTAGCCCTCAGTCGGCCTGAATACCAGAGTCTTGGGATTTCTGCATCGGATGCCGTCACTTCTTCCATGACGTCAGGGGTATAAAACATGCCGCCGATGCCATTACATCAGTTTTTCTTGCCCCAGATGTCAGGAGCCCCCAAAATAAGAAGCAATTACATGGTGTGGAACACCCCCAGTAAAAAGTAAATACCACTGTTATAAGATATGGCCAAACAAAAGGATAGGTAGAAGGATAGAGAAGTCATGGGGCTGGAGGGAGGGTAACTAGGACTGCAACAGTGAATACACTCAAACATCTACATTTATGGTAAGCATACACAACTGTATTGTGTTTTTCATGTTTCACTGTTGCAGTCATCACACTTGGGTTGATTCCCAAAGCTGTGGAAGGGTGGAGGCAGTCCAGAAGCATTAGGGCTGACTAGCAGGCCCTGTAAGACTGCTGTGGCAAATCCAGCTCTGGATTTAGAAAAGATAGGTAAGTGGTAATGCTTGGTGAAGGTGTGTACGGAGCTCCAAGTTGCAGCTTACAGGATGTCCTGGTAGGGACTCTCCTGAGAAATGGTGTAGAGGTTGATGTAGCCTTAGTGGAATGAGTTCTGATCCCCTGTGGGGTAGGTTTCCCATGGTGTTTGTAGCAGAAATGGATGCAGTGTGCTATCCATTTAGAAATGGTTTGCTTTAAAATGGCTCTACCCTCTGCCCCTGTAGCAAAGCTGACTAGCAGCTGGTCAGATTTTCTGAAAGGTTTAGTCCTGTCCAGATAGAACCTAAGCTGCGTGTGCACGTCCAGGGAGTGTAGGATCCTTTCCCCTTTATTCTGAGGATTAGGGAAAAAGGTTGGCAAATGAATGGATTGGTTTAAAGCCACACTAGATACCACCTTGGGCATAAATAATGGGTTAGTCCTGAGGGAAACCCTGTCCGCATGGAAGATAATGAAGGGTTCCACTGCCATAAGGGCCTGCAATTCAGACACTCTTCTTGCTGAAGTGATGGCTAGAAGCAAAGCTGTTTTCCAGGAGAGGAATTTTAACTCTGCTGTAGCATCAAGTTCAAAGGGTGGAAGCATGAGCTTCTCCAATACAAAGTTAAGGTCCCAGGCTGGAGTGGGAGCTCTCCTGGGGGTCTTTAACTTTTGGCTCCTCTCAGGAACTGTTTGACCAGAAGATGAGAGAGGAGGGGTGGCTCAGTATTACAATGAGCCGAGATGGCAGAGGCATGAATCTTAATTAAAGAGAAAGACCGGCCTTTGTGGAGCATTTCTGTTAAGTAATTTAGTACTTGAGGTAAGCTGGATGCAGCTGTGTCCATTCCCTGAGACTGGCTCCAAGAACAGTATATTTTCCACTTTTCTGAATAGGATTTTCTAGTACTAGGCCTCCTTGCCTCAAGGATGACATCCAGCACCTGTTTACTGAAAGTTGCTGGTGATGAGTTCAGGGGATGAGCCAGGCTGCTTGGTTCAGGGTTTGTAGCTGAGGATGCAAAATCTGGCCCTCCTGCTGGGACAGCAGGGAAGGGGTCTGAGGCAGGTGCCATGGTGGCACTACTGTCAGACTGTGCAAAAGTGGGTACCAATGCTGGCATGGCCAGTCCGGTGCAATCAGGACTGTCCTTGGCTTGTCCTGTTTGATATTTAGTACAATCTTCGACAGGAGGGGTAGAGGGGGAAAGGCATAGATTGAGAGGTTTTCACATGTAAAGGACAGGGCATCCACTTTCCATGCTTGGCTGTGGGGAGTTCTGGTGCAATATTTGCTCAACTGATAGTTCTGCAGGGGAAGCAAAGAGGTCCACCTCTGGTACCCCCCACCTGGGTGGATCAGAAGCTTGAATGATTTGGGTTCCAGTTTCCACTCGTGTGGGTCCATTAGATTTCTGCTTAAGTTGTCTGCCAGTGAATTTAGTTTGCCTAGCAGGAATTGAGCTTGCAGGTACACTTGATTGTTCAAGGCTGTGTTCCACAGAGCCATGGCTAACCTGCAGAGTGGGTAGGAATGGGTTCCCCCCACTTGTTTATGTACCACATAACTGTGGTGCTGTCTGTCTATCAATAGTTGCCCTGGAAGAATAAGGTATTTGAAGTCTGTCAGAGCACTCTGTACAGCTAATATTTCTTTTTGATTGATATGCAGGTGCATTTGCTTTGGGCTCCATTTGCCTTAAATGCATTGTCCTGCCATGTGAGCCCCCCATGCATAGTCCGATGCGTCTGTTAGGGTTTGGGCAGCAGGATGTTGAGTGAAAAGGAGTCCCTTGTTGTGGTAGCATGCCTCTGCCCACCAAAGGAACTCTGTCCTTAGGCAAGGAATGATAGGAATCATTGTTTCCAGGTCCTGAGAATGTTGACACCAGAGACTTTTTAAGTACCATTGAAGTTTCCTCATATGCAGTGCTGCATATGGAATTAGTAGAATGCAAGAGGCCATGAACCCTAGGGCTTGCAGTATTTTTCTTGCAGATAGTTGGGTTTGGGTGGCCAGTAGATTGAAGTAGTTTGTCAAATAGATTTGCTTTTCTGGAGTGAGGAATGCCATCTGGGAAGATATGTTCCTGCTTGCTCCCTGGAATACAATCTTTTGACTGGGTACCAGATGTCATTTCTTTTCGTTGATGGTATACCCCAATGAAGTTAGAAGTCTCTTTACAAATGTCTCTTTACAAATGTCAGGTGCTGAAGTAGCAATTCCTGACTGTCCGCCTAAATCAGGCAATCGTCCATGTATGGGTAAATTTGAATTTTTCACTGCCTGCAATATGCAATGGCTGGAGCAAGGCATTTTGTGAATACTCTGGGTGCAGTAGATAAGCCAAAGGGCAGTGCAGAGAACTGATAGTGCATAGAGCCTGCTCTGAAACGTAGATATTTCCTGCAAGATTCCCTTATGGGGATGTGCAGATAAGGTTCTTTTAAGTCTAGGGTGGCTAGCCAGGAGTCCTTGGCTAGCATAGGAAGCAGCTGTTGGAGAGTAAGCATTTTGAATCTTGGAACCACCAGGAAGGAGTTGAGAACAGACCGATCCAGGATAGGGCGCTAAGAGTTTTCTTTTCTGGGTACCAGAAACAGTCTGGAGTAAAAACCTTGTCCCCTTTGCTCTGCTGGGACAGTTTGAATAGCCTTGATAGTGAGAAGAGAAAGTACTTGCTTTTGGGCCTCTGCCCACTGGTTTGGGGGGAGGTCTGGCCATCCGCTTGGGGTTGGCAGTGAGTGGAAGTAGAATCTGTATCCCTGGGATACAATGTTCAAAACCCATCTGTCCTGGGTAATGTACTCCCAGTTTTTTGCATGCAGGGCTAGTTTTCCTCCTAAGGGTGGAAGTACTTGGGCAAGGCTTGGAAGAATTAAGGACAAGTCAGTGTGAAATTTTACCATAGGATGGTGGCTTACTACTCCCAGTTTTTGAGGTGGGAGCACTCCATTGTTTAGATCTGTGTATACCCTGAGACTGTAGTCTTGGTGGTCTGCTGCCCCCAGGGTTTGGACTGAGAAGGTCTGGGAGGGACTGGAAAAGACCAGTTTTTAGAAGGCCAATGCCTGCTGAATCTAGGTGGCTGTAAAGTACAGTTGTGTACACCTACCATAAATGTAGATGTTCGAGTGTCTTCACTGTTGCAGTCATAACTGTAGGTGGTTGTTGCCGGCCAGCAGCCCAGGAGGTCGGCCAGAATTCCAAAGTCTGTTCATGTCGGCTGCACCAGAGCACCAGAATGCGCCAGATGCGCAGGTACATAGCTACAGCCGAAGCCATCTTCTCTTCAGCCTTTGCCCCCGAAGCTCCCCCAGGATGTCCAAAGCTCCCAAAAAAAACAAAGAAAGATACACCAAAGGAAGAGGAGATAGACCAAGAATGGTGAGAGAAACCAACCAGAGGGGAAGGTGGACTGCAACCGTGATAACAATTCCACACAATCATCTTTATGGTAGGTACACAACTGTGTAACTGTAGGAAATCTTTAACAGTTTGCATAGATTTAGCTTTTTCCTCTATCTTTTTGAGGACTTCTGCTTTAGTGCCAAACAGACGTTCTTTCGGAAGATCGGTAGTGGATGGCTTATCAAAGCCATTTTGGAATACGGAGAATGAGAGTGAAAGAATTATCGACAAAAATAGCCCGACGATGAACAGTTCCAGCATTGAACAAGGCACAAAACCGACAGCGAGGAACGTCATGGTCTGGGCCTAAACAGGTGACGCAGTAAGAATGAAAATCTCTGTGAGGTATTTGCTTTCCACAGGCAAGACTATTATTAATTTTTTCTGACATCGGTTAGAGCAAGAAATAAGGATCCCCAATGGGGTACTTATCTGTTAGAAGACTTCAGGTCTGAAACTCAAAAAAACTAAAATTTCAGGAGGCGGCCGACCGGCACTTGAACTGCTTCTGCTTCAGACTCTGCTCGGCAAGAAAAGCTGATGTAATGGCATCAGCTGAATGTTTTATACCCCCTGACGACCTGATGTCATGGAAGAAGCGACAGCATCAGATGCAGAAATCCCAAGACTCTGGTATTCGGGCCGACTGAGGGCTACCTGCAGGCAGATAACCCAAGTGTGGTGACTGCAACAGTGAAACACGAAGAACATCTGAGGTTTCTGAGCTGGGGTCTGAGCAGGTCTGAAAGGTGGCTGCTTCTTCCTAGTGCTCTTTTCGCTCCAAGAATGAGGTGTAGAGACAGAATATTTTCTAATGAGCTGTGTCTTGGTGGGATAATTCCTATGAAATTTAGGGATAGGGGATACAGACAAATGTTTAAGGTCTTCTAGTTCCTTCCCCTTTTGCTGAAGTGTTTTGAAGAGCTCTGCCACTTTAGTCGCAAAAAGGGCAGAGTTGTCTAGGGAAGCATCAAGAAGTTTAGCCCTTATTATCATCAGGTAAGGGTTGGAGTCTCAGCCATAAATACCTTCTAAGGACTGAGGCAGAAGCTGCAGATCTAGCTGAGGCTTCTGCAGCATCATAGCTGCATCTGATCGAATGCCTTGTCACTTGAGAAGAAAAAGATATAAGAGTAGATTCTTGAGCCTTAGAGGGGGAGTCTGGAAGATCAACCAAAAGTTTAGAAACCTGAGACAAAAGGGCCAGGGCATACTTAGACATGTGTGTCTGGTAGTTAACCGCCCTAAAGGCCAAAGTGGCAGAGATGTATACTTTTTTGCCAATGTGTTCCATAGTCTTACTTAGGTTCATAGGTTGGTACTAGGCTAACAACCCTAGGGTCTATACAAGCCTAGCCATAACATTTCCCCTGCTATTTCTACCCAGGACATTTACTTCCCTAGTCCCGTCTAGCAGGGCGACTGACGTGATCCCCGGGGTGAATTTCCCATCTTCCATCCAGTTGTCAAGGTTCCTTTTGAAGACGGCCAAAGAGGTGCTCTGTTTGACCTGTATGGACAATCTCTGGGACAGGAACCTATCCTTCCAGCATGTTTTGTTCATTGTGATGACCAGGTTTAGATCCCTGGAGCACGTGGCTCTGAGGGACTGGGAATTCTTTAAGTGTAGCATGTCCAACAGCTCTGGGTTTGACATGGCCTTGTATGTTAAGCAGAGATCGCCTCGGAGTAGACAATATGCGACAGATTATAGCTGGAGATTTTTTTTAGACGGTCAGCATAAGGCATCTGCTTTAGGCCTGTGATTCTTTTAGTGAGATATTTCTGCAGCCTTTCCAACTGTTGGAGGTGCCCTGTGAGGTGCATACTGAATGGGGCATTGTACTCTATAATGGGTCTAATGAGGGATGAGTACAATGAGACAATGACCTCCTTTTTTATGGATGAAAAGCCCTTAGTGATGAGATGATCCACATAGAAGGATTTACTGACTGTTGTGGCGATGTGGTTATCGAAGGTGAGACCACCGTCCACCTGTGTCCCCAAGTCCCTTATCAAACTTTGTGTTTAGTGAACTGCCACTTATGTGGTAATTCATGGGTACATGGTTTTTCCCAAAGGGGATAACGAAACATTTCTTGGAATTGAGCTTGAGCCCACGGCTCTGGCACCAAGCATTTGTCTCTGTAAGGCCCTTTTGCAGAATATCCACATCACTTGGGGATTCAATAATGGCTCCCAGTTTGCAGTCATCTGTGAACTTTGTTAGTCAGAGTCCCTCGGTGTTGGGTCTGTACTTTGGAGAAATAGATGCCAAACAAGAGAGGTCCCAGGACTGAACCCTGTGGTATTCCACTTGTCACTAGCTGGATTTGGAGTCGGCTACTTTTACAGTGTGGGTTCCGTCAGTAAGCCAGTTTACGACCCATTGAGTGACGTAGGGATTAATGCCCAGCTTAGTAAGTTTATTGATGATTCCAGAGTGGGGGATGGTGTCGAAGGCCTTGGCGAGGTCCGGGCTGTGTGGACTGTCTCACCCTCGTCCATGGCTCTGGAGACTGATTCGAAGTCAATCAGGTTGAGGAGACAAGATTGACCCTTCACAAAACCAAACTGGGTGGGGGTCCAGTGTTAGAAGGTTGACAATGTCTTTGTTTATAAGTTCCTGATAAAACATTTGGTTTTCTGGCAAATCAGTGAGGACTGAATTAAAAAAATAATGACAGCCATTTCAGTTTCAGCCTTCATATCATTCAGAAAATGCATGGTAAGACAAAACCTTTTATTCTAACAACTTTCTAAGATCGTACAAGCAATATTTAAAATGTGTCCCTAGTTTTGGCCTTTGTTCCCCATTGTTCATTTTATTTTTTATTTATTTATTTATTTAACATTTGCTGACCGGGAAAGTCCGACTAGGTTCCACAGATCCTGTTTTCATCGGAGGCCAGGGGAGAAATGCTCCAGAAGCATGTCTTTAGACATTAATTTTGGCTTTGCCTAAATATCGTGTACTACAAGGCTGAGAGGTATGATCAATGTAACAGTATGTGTAACTAGAGTTCACAGTGTGGTACAATATTCATTATGCGGTATAGCAAAGGCTACTCTATGTCCTAAACGTGTAGCAATCTACTGCCAATCTTGTACTGCTTAATTCTGCAATTGTTTTTGAATCCTTGATTGCATTATTTCTCAATGTAAATTATGATGTGACCAACAGCTTATATTAACAGTGGGTCTATACACACTGAGCCGAGTGGAGGAGGGGCATTGACTACAACTCTGATCCGAGATATATAACAAAAAGTATCCTGTTTGTTTGGCTTATTTTTACTGGTTATTGCTTCTAGTACTTTATATATATAGCACTTTTTATTGCCTGCTGCATACTTTTTACTGTACTTTATTGCTATTAACTAATCTGTACAGTTAAACTACAATTGTCTGCCTTACAGGGCCTGACAAATAAGTTTTTTACTGTCACACTGTTTGTAAAGCTTTATAGCTAGTTTCACTGTGTGAAAGGTATTAATGGGAAATTTTCTGTACTTGTTAGGCACCTATTTGTTTGTTCTGATTTCCTGCCAAGAAGTGCATCATATAACTGATTTGTTTGCAGTTAAAAGCATTCTGTAGAGTCTCCTTGCTCGTTTATCTGTTTAAAAACATTCATTTTGTGGCTCACTGCTGTTCTTCTGCTGTGATAAACATTTCTGTAGTGTTTACTGTCTAAAAGAGTGTAGGCTACTAGCTTCAGTATTGTTCCCCAACTTCCCCCTGTGTTGGTGTCTTTGGAGTTATACTTGGTGTCTACAGTTGTCTGTCCCTACTGTAAATTTCTGGGACACTATTCCCAGTCTAGTGTCATTAGCTCATTTTACCTAATACAGAGAGAACATTTGAGAAGGCCAACCCACTTAGTTTCCTAGCCTTGAGTTATCTTCTGCTTCTACTCTCCCCCTTTCCTTTACCAAAAAAAAAATCTTTGCTAGACTCTCCCTATGTTCTACTTAACTGTAACAAAAAAAATTACACTCGTTTCCTTCCTTTCCTGTAACTAGTCTAGTCCATATACAGATTTGCTAAACCTAGGACTGTTTGTAAGCTTCTCTCCCCAAGCCTTTCTGTATTGGAGGCAAGCCTTCCAAGCACTAGGTAACCTATCTACCATATAAGGAGTGGTTTCTGGCCCAGAAATTGTAGTTATTGGCCATATGGGCAGTTTTTCCATCTCTCTCAACTTTCTGATTTAAAAGCCCGCATTTGCACTCATTTCCCCCTTTCCTGTAACTAGTCTAGTCCAGATACAGATTTGTTGTATCCAGGACTGTTTGTAAGCTCCTGAGGCCCCCAAGCCTTTCTGTGTTGGAGGGAAGCCTGCTAGCTTATCAGTGAGAGTGGTAAGCACTAGGTAACCTATCTACCACATAAGGAGTGGTTTCTGGACCAGAAAGAGTAGCTATTGGCCGTTTGGGCAAATTTTCCATCTCTTTCAACTTTCTGACTTAAAAGCCCACATTTGCACTTCTTTCCTGTAACTAGTCTAGTTCAGATACAGATTCTTAGTTTTAGCACTTGAATTTGCTTATTTGTGCTCAGCACTTGTTCAGAACTTGTTGTAAGCACTAAATAAGCTACTAATTACTACGGCACTCAACCTTCCTCATTACTTAGAGAAAACAGTTTTTGCACTTACTTTCCTCACTTGCTTAGAGAAAAACAGCTGTTGTACTCACTTTCCTCACTTGACTAGAGAAAAATCATTTTTTATTCAGGCATGTCCAAGGGTCAGCTCCCAGTGTTCTCTCCTGTCTATCTGATGAATCTGGGCATCTTGGGGCAATGTAGCAATTGCCTTATGTACACACAGACAACCCTCTCCTCCTACTACCAAACACTACAACCTGTGAGAGATGCACTTATCTAGCCTCTCCTTATCTGACAGAAGTAGCCTAGAGATTTTGTCTGCAGAAACAGAAACAGTGCCAGGTCTGCAGCTGGGCATTTAATCAGGAATTTGGCCCCTTCAGGGACCTTATAGAATCTGCCAGGCCTTCGGGGGGCTGGAGGTTGTGACTCAGGGGTCCTAGAGGCTGCATTGAAGGCATCCAAGAAGGCAGGCAAGACCGGGGGGGGGGGTGGCAGAAGGTGAAGGAGTGTCCATCTGTAAGAGTTTGTAATATTTCTTTTGAAGCTCTGTCATGTCAGTGGAGTCGCATTTAAAGAACTCTCTCATTTTGCAGATGGCTTCACCAAAGGTGAGGTCCTCTCCTGAGGAATAAGCCTCAGCAGAGTATTCCTCGGTGGAGGCATACCCAAGAGGGGAAGGCATCTGAGAGGCATAAGAAAGGAAGTCCTCTGAGGAGGAATCTGAAGAATCTTCAACTTCCAAAGGAACAGTCTGTTCAGTCTGATGCTTAGGACTGATAACTGGAGGTACAGCCAGAAGGGAAGTGGGCACAGAAGGCCTAAGAGCCATGAAAGCTCTGGGCAAAAACTTGCCAATCAGGCAGGTTCTCTGAATGGGGAGAGACATGCTTTGTTTTCTGCTTTCTTTTAAAAAAAGTGGTAGGCCTGGAGGGCATAGTGCCTAAAGAAGGCCTAAGATCAGGCTGTTCTACAGCAGTGGAAGGAGTGGTCTGGACATCCATTACGAGCAGAGGTACCCCTCATCGTCAGCGGCCAACATCTGTGAAACCTCCACGCACTTGCTTTCAGCCCTAGGTTCTGCAACCTCCATAATGGTACACACTATACCTGACTCAGCTGTATCTGTACGTTCCTCCAGGAGAACGTCAGCCACAGGAGGAATGTTGGGTGGAGGAGGTGCAGCAGTAGGTTCAGGCCTGGAAACTTTAGCCTTCTTTTTAGGTGGCTCTACGGCTTGACCAGATGGCCCTTCCATCGATAACACCTGACGTTTGAGATGCTGGTTTTCTAAACAGATGTTTAGGGCATGCAGATGGCTGCCCAGGGTCTTAGGAATGATGGCCTGACAAATTGCACAGGTTCTGTAGCAGTCGTTAGGTCCTAGGCAGAACAGGCAGAGGTTGTGGGCATCCTTATGGGGGATCTGACATCTGCACCTACACTTTCCTTTCCTAAATGACATGAACTCAAACAGGCATGCAGCGACCAAAAGGAAAATAGAAAAAAAATGGCCCCAGTGGGGTACTTATCTTAATTCGAAGATCCGATGGCAAAGACGGCAGGGACAGCTGGCATTCGACTGGCAGCAGAGAAGTTCTAGAGAAAGGTACATGCAGACGTCACATTTATGGCCCACACACCACATGGCCAACGTCAGATGTTCCATGTACCTTGCAGTGACTAGAAGCTTTTATATACTGGCTGGACGCTCAGGGTAAAGAGCAGAGGGTAAACCGAAGGTTTTGACTACAACAACATGGGAATAGAAGGACATTTATTACCACTGACTAAGAGACTTTCTAGATTGCGAGGAGGTGTAAATGGCAGATAGAACAGACACAACATGAGAAAAGAAGAATTTGTTAACTTGAGATACTTTACGAAGTATAGCTGCCTTTCTGGAGACTGAAGGTTGACAGAGTTCTTATAGGCAGCATTAAAAACTTCCTCCACAGCAGGCAAAATAGCAGGGATGACTATAGAATGTGGTACACCTACTCATAACATAAAACATCTCCTCAGTTCAGGGGGAGCATCCACTTATTCCCACAAAAAATTCATTCACTCTAGAAATATTTTCTGAAATGGAAAATTTGTCCAAGGGAGGTAGAGAGGACCAACCTTTCTCAAAATCAAAGTTTTGAACTTGGAATTCTGCCAGGAAAAGAAGCCCAGTCTCTGTCAATGTCAGAATCCTCTGACAAACATTCCTCGGAAATTTTTTTTTTTTTTTTATTGACAAGGCACTTTGGTAAGGATTTTGGAGTACCAGAATTAACAGCCTGCAATAACTTCCTGACTAATGTTAAGAAAAAAGAAGTTATGTCTTAGCATAACTTTCCATCTGTATTGTCAGGCTTCACTAATCCTTGACTGTGCTCAGTTCCGAGCCTCAGAACTGACTCTGCTGTTATTCCAGCTCGCACCTTCCAAAAATTGTCAAGCTAAGCTCTACCCACAATGCTCCTTACAAAATTACCTCAGATTGAGTTTGCAAACTATAGTGACAGACAAGAAATAATACACAAGGTACCATACCTGTGTCTGTATTATGAAGAGAATCTTTGGGAATATTCGATCCACCAAGAGTGCTAAGGGCCTTGGAAAAGAGGGAGGGAATGTCAAGGAATAGTGAAGACTGACAACACAGATAGTACAGTTTTGTACCTACCATAAATGTAGATGGTCGAGTGTTCACACTGCTGCAGTCATCACACTTGGGTTATCTGCCGTCAGGCGGTCCCGCAGTCGGCCCAAGTTCCAAAGTCTTGGTCCGGCATTGGTTGCTGTCTCTTCTTCCCTGATGTCAGTGCGACAGGGGTATAAAAGAGGCAGCCAACGCCATTTTCTTCAGTTTTTCTTGCCCCAGATGTCAGGTGCCCCCAAATAGGAAGGCAATGCATAATCCTAAGTAAATTACATAAGTAGAAAACAATAGCTACAGCTGTAAGCAAATACACCATATAGAAATACATCTTAGGGATTGTATAAACAGGAAGCTAAAGATAAAACCCAGGTAAAAAGAGGGGAAGGTGGGAGGGTAACCTGGATTGCAACAGTGTGAACACTCGAACATCTACATTTATGCTAGGTACAAAGCTGTACTATGTTCATCGTGTTACACTGCTGCAGTCATCACACTTGGGTTGAATCCCAAAGCTAAGGCTGGGCGGTTGGTACTAAACAGGGTTTGGAGAAGCTAGTAGGCCCTGCAAAACTGCAGTGGCAAAGCCAGCTCTGGTTTTTGAGTATAGAGGTAAGTGGTAGTGCTTGGTGAAGGTGTGCACTGAACTCCAAGTTGCAGCTTCCAAAATATCCTTGGTTGGTACCCCTCTGAGGAAGGCTGCTGATGTTGCTGTAGCCCTGGTGGAATGAGGCCTAATGTTACCAGATACAGGTTTCCCATGGTGTGTGTAGCAGAAACGGATACAATGTCCTATCCATTTTGAAATGGTCTGTTTTGATATAGGCTTTCCTTGAGATCCTGCAGCATAGGATACAAAGAGCTGATCAGATTTTCTGAAAAGCTTTGTTTTATCCAAGTAGAAACTTAATTGCCTGTGAATGTCCAAAGAGTGTAGGAGCCTTTCTCCTTTATTCTGGGGGTTTGGATAAAGGGTGGGTAAATGAATGGTTTGGTTTAGAGCCACACTGGATACTACCTTTGGCATAAAGGAAGGGTTAGTTCGTAAAGAGACTCTGTCTTGATGAAAAATGATGAAAGGCTCCGCTGCCATTAGGGCCTGTAGCTCTGAGACTCTTCGTGCTGAAGTTATTGCTAGCAGCAGGGCAGTTTTCCAAGATAAAAATCGTAAATGAAAAGGAAAGGCCTTTGCGCAACATCTCAGTTAAATATTGCAGAATCTGAGGAATATTTGGGACAAGAGGATTTTGTCTTTTAGCCTGGTTCCAGGCGCAGAATATTTTCCATTTGTCTGAGTAGGTTTTCCTGGTGCTGGGTCTCCTGGCCTCCAGAATGACATCCATAACAGCTGTAGAGAGAAGTGTTGACTAGTTGTTTACATAATCTGCCATGCAGCCAGATTTAAAGTCTTGAGCTGGCTGTGTAGAATCTGATTGTTTTGCTGAGTCAGCAGGTGAGGAATTTGAGGTAAAATCCATGGTGGGCCTTAATATTGGATAGCAGTGTTGGCGTGGCCAGTCTGGAGCAATGAGTATCATTTGTGGCTTCTCTAATCTGGCTTTTAACAGCACCTTTGCCAGAAGAGGCAGTGGAGGAAAGACATACACTGTTAGTGTTTTCCAACTGAATGAGAGGGCGTCCACTTTCCAAGCTAGAGTGTGGTATGTCCTTGTGCAAAACTTTTGCAGTTGGTAGTTTTGGGGGGAGGCAAACAGATCTATGTCTGGGCTCCCTCATTTTTCAGTTATCATTGTGAATACTTGTGGGTCTAGTTTCCACTCGTGAGGATCCATGATATTTCTGCTTAGTTTGTCTGCCAATGTATTTTTCTTTCCTGGCAGGAATTGTGCTTGTAGTTGAACTTGGTAGGTCAGTGCTGTGTTCCACAAGGTCATTGTTTGCCTGCATAGGGGGTAGGAATGTGTGCCCCCTTGTTTGTTTATGTACCACATCACTGTGGTGTTGTCCGTCTTTATTAGAAGTTGTCCTGGATGTAGGAGGTCCTTGAAAGCTGTTAGGGCATTTTGCACAGCTAGCATCTCTTTCTGATTGATGTGGAGATGCATTTGATCTGCAGACCATTTGCCCTGAATGCACTGTCCTGCCATGTGTGCTCCCCAGGCGTAATCCAATGCATCTGTTGTCATCGTTTGCCTGGCTATGGGCAAGGTGAAAGGCTGACCCTTGTTGAGGTGACATGCCTGAGCCCACCATAGAAACTCCTGTTGAAGGCAGGGAATTAGTGGTATTATTGTTTTCAAGCTGTGGCTGTGTTGAGTCCATACACTTTTCAGGTACCATTGTAATTTCCTCATATGCAGTTTGGCATATATTAGTAGTATGCAAGATGCCATGAATCCCAAGGCCTGCAGAATTTTTCTTGCAGGGGAGTTGGGTCTTTGTTGCCATCATTTTGAAATATTGAGTCAGTTGTCCTTGCTTGTCTGGCATGAGATAAGCCATCTGGGCCGTTGTATTTAAGCTGGCACCCAGGAATATTATGTCTTGTGATGGCACTAGTTTTGATTTCTTTTCATTTACTGTGCACCCTAGGCAACTTAGTAGGTTTTTTACAAACGCCAGATGTTTTAAAAGAATGTCCTTGCTGTCTGCTTGAATAAGGCAGTCGTCCAGGTATGGATATATTTGGATTCCTCTTTGTCTGCAGTATGCAATTACTAGTGCTAGGCATTTTGTGAAGACCCTAGGTGCAGTAGATAAGCCAAAGGGCAGTACAGAGAATTGGTAATGAGTTGTACCTGCTATAAATCGGAGGTATCTTCTGCAATTTTGTCTGATAGGGACATGCAGGTATGCCTCCTTGAGGTCCAACGTTACTAGCCAAGCCTTCTTGCCCAGCATGGGAAGAAGTTGCTGTAGTGTGAGCATCTTGAATTTGGGTACTTCCAGGTATGTGTTTAGAACTGAAAGGTTCAGAATGGGTCTCCACGGCTTTGTCCTTTCGGGGAACCAGAAAGAGTCTCGAGTAAAATCCCTGTCCTTGCTCCTGTGTAGGAAACTGTTGAATGGCTCTCATGTCCATGAGTGCTGTAATTTGTCTTTGAGCCTCTGCCCATTGATTTGATGGCAGGTTTGGCATTCCTTTTATCCTTGGTAAAGTGTGAAAGTGGAACCTGTATCCTTGAGTTACAATATTTAGGACCCATTTGTCTTTTGTGATGATGCCCAGTGGAAATGTTCCCTCGTGATATGTAAAGTTTCCCCAAAAGAGTAGTCTTCTGGGGGAGATGCTGAAGGAATAGACTCTTCAGCATCAGAGTCTTCATAAGGAGGAAAAGAGTACTCCTGTTCCTCAGAAGAATCTGAGGTAATGGAAACCTGGTCAGAGGAAGCGTAGTCCTCCTCCTGTCTAGGCCTTTTGTCAGGTGGGGGATGGGAACCCCTGATTAGGGTAATTAAGTCTTCAGCCATCTTAAGCATTGGTTTCTTAGGCATGGGGCCTTGCAGTGGACACTGCTGTACAGGCTTCCTTACTTTTAATGGAGTTTCCAGTTTTGCAAAGGATTTAATAGTAAGTGTAGTCGGTCTGAAGACACCTTCAGCAACCGACGGCATTTCAACTGCACCGGAATCCCCATCAGCCATGGAGTCGGAAGGGCCTAAAGATAAAGGCTCTGAAGGCCCTGCAATCTCCATTTGGGAGTCGGATGCAGGCTGGGGTTCTAAATCAGTGGTTGTCAGGGGCTGCGTAGGCGCCTCACTGAAAACCGGAGAACCGGTGACTGGCCTAGCAGAGACCTCGGTGTCTGGTTTGGGTCTCAGCTGCCTGTCCTTATCTTTGTGCTTTTTATGCATCCCGGTCGTCAGTTGCTCTGACGGCATGGTACAATAAAATTTTCTACCAAAATAATGTCGGGCAAAATCAAACTGACGTTTAATAGTTCGTTTGTTAAACCTAGCACAAAACAGACAACCTGTGACGTCGTGGTCTGGGCCTAGGCAAGGGATACAATAAGAATGAAAATCCTTATGAGGTATTTGCTTCCCACAACAAATGCAATTATCTTTTTCTGACATCGGACTGAGGCAAGAAAAGGTTCCCCAACGGGCTACTTAGCTTTATTGAAGACTTCGGTCTGAAATTCGATTTGAAAATCTCAGGAGTCGGCTGACCGGCACTTGCGAACTGCTTCTGGCACCGTGCTGCAAGAAACACTGAAGAAAATGGCGTCGGCTGCCTCTTTTATACCCCTGTCGCACTGATGTCAGGGAAGAAGCGACAGCAACCGACGCCGGACCAAGACTTTGGAACTCGGGCCGACTGCGGGATCGCCTGACGGCAGATAACCCAAGTGTGATAACTGCAGCAGTGTAACACGATGAACATGGAAAGTTATGGTAAGATATAACTTCTTTATCTGATGTTGCCAATCTTCACATAATCCTCGACTGTGGGACAGAGTCCCTAGCTACCTGAATCTTGGAAGGTCTCATGGAAGAACATTCCTGAGCACCATCGAGCTGAATGATGCAAGTCCCTTAGAGATGTGGTCCAGTTTGTAATGTGTACTAAAAGTATGAGGAGGTGCCAATGTTGCTGCTGCACAAATATCATCTAAAGAAGCTCTGGCATGAAAAACTGCAGATCCTGCTATAGCTCTTGTTAAATGTGCTTTTACAGGACCTGGTGGGTGGAGTCCCTTTTTGTTGTAAGCAAAGGCGATGCAGTCCTTAAGCCATTTTGCCAAGGTAACTTTAGATACTGGATTGCCTAAAGTGAATGAAGAAAAGGCAATAAATAGTTGGTTGGATATTCTAATGTCCTTTGTTCTGTGAAGGCAGAAACGTAACTGTCTGTGTACATCTAGTAAATATAGAAAGTATTCCCCTTTATTGGAAAAATTGGGGGAAAAGACTGGGAGATGTAAAGTCTGATTGATAATTGACTCGGAAACAACCTTTGATAGGAAGGAGGGATTTGTCTGGAGGGAGACCCTATCCTTAAGAAAGATGAAGTAGGGGGGTTTGCAGGACTATGCTTATATTTCCGATAATCTCCTGGCAGAAGTGATAGTTATTAAAAATAAGGTTTTCCAGGACAAGAATTTTAAGTCACAAGTTGCTGAAGGTTCAAAAGGGGGAGAAATAAGAGACTAAAGTACCAATTTCAAATCCCATGGTGCACAGGGATCTTTATATGGAGGTCTCAGCATTAAGATTACTTTCAAAAAGGCTTTACAAAGTTTATGTGACATAAGTGATCAACTGCTGAAACCAATTTGGAAGTTAGATATTGCAGCAAGATACACCGGAATCGTAGAGGCTGAACAGCCAGATTCAGAGTAAGAATGGCAGGTACTCCACAATGATCGAAGCAAACCACTAAATGTATGTTAAAATAACTCTTTATTCCACAAAGTAAGCGCTTTCGCCTCTCCAAGGACGCTTCTTCAGACTTAAAACAATAATGAAGCACTCCAATTCAATTTAAATATTGCATCACTTCAAAAAGAAGCCAATGAAATACCTATTAAAATGCACATGTTAAAAACAAGTCACATTACTCTTATATAAGCCCTGTAATGTTGCTCTAAGTGTATAGCATCATATAATGAAATTCTTAATATAGAAAACATGTAATAATACTATAAAATATAATCATAGACTTCTACCTTGTGAAAAACTGCTAATGATATCAAATAATTCTTAGAAACCTTACTTCAAGCATATTTACTATAGCCTAAATATTCTCATTCTTCAATTATTCAAAATCTAGGAACGTGATCTATCTGGCTACATGCCATAAATGCAATAGTTTCTATGTAGGGAAGACCAATAGGACACTTAGAGAAAGGATAAGGGAACATGTTTGTGCTATTAGCAGAGAGAATGAAGGCAATGCAATAGCTAAACATGTTCTCCATAATGATACAACGCATAGTTTGAAGTTCCTAGTGTTAGAATTAGTACACCCCACAGAGAGGTTAGGCAATATAACCAATTATAGAGAGAAAGAAGAAGGAAAGTGGATAGTTAGGCTACAAGCGGATAGAGGACACGGTCTGAATGATAGAGTTTGTTTGAAACCATTCTTATTGGACCGAGCCCTAAAACATTGATTTTACATATGATATACTTTATTATGTTATGCATATGTGCATATGTATATGTGTATATACATTAACGCACAAATATATGTGTACACTTTTTAATATACATTTTATAACATTGTTCTTTGTATGTATTATCTTGTTTTATATGTAGTGTTTTGAATAATTGAAGAATGAGAATATTTAGGCTATAGTAAATATGCTTGAAGTAAGGTTTCTAAGAATTATTTGATATCATTAGCAGTTTTTCACAAGGTAGAAGTCTATGATTTTATTTTATAGTATTATTACATGTTTTCTATATTAAGAATTTCATTATATGATGCTATACACTTAGAGCAACATTACAGGGATTATATAAGTGTAATGTGACTTTAAAGTGTTTTTAACATGTGCAATAGGTATTTCATTGGCTTCTTTTTGAAATTATGCAATATTTAAATGGAATTGGAGTGCTTCATTATTGTTTTAAGTCTGAAGAAGCGTCCTTGGAGACGCAAAAGCACTTACTTTGTGGAATAAAGAGTTATTTTGACATACATTTAGTGGTTTGCTTCGATCGTTGTGGAGTACCTGCCATTCTTTTGTACTTTGGTTTTTGGATTGCTTCTGCTTGGAGGTACCTTACCCTGATGGTGTTCCCTCTTTTTTCTGTGTAGATTCAGAGTAAGGCTAAAAAGTCTAAAACTTTGTCAACGGGTGCTGATTATGGGTCAAGATTGCAGTTTAGCACCAAATTGGTAAACTTTAGCCACTTGTTATGGTACAATTTTCTATTTGAAGGTTTGTGGTGGGCTAGAATGAAGCATTAGACCGGGGAGGTGAGGAAGGGATGCCTGGCAATCATGGGAACTGGAGAAGTCGCACAATGAGCTTGAGATGTAGATTTGGATGAACCTGCCCCTCAGGTGGGACAATAGGTCTGGAGCTGGGTCCAGTATCAAGGATTTCAGAAACAAATGAGGCCATAGGAAAGGAAACCAGACCTGTCAAGGCCAGAATGGGGCAATGAGAATTATTCTGTTCTTTGACCTGTTGGGTTTCTTTAGAAACTGACATATCAGTGGAATCGGAGGGAAGGCAACAACAGACTAGGGGGACAATCGTGAAGGACAGCATCTCTGGGTGACTCCCCCTGGGGGGGGGGGTTACAGCAAAGTAACCGCTGCACTTGTTCAGTCCGGACGCAAACAGGTTGCAGCAAGGTTGGCCCCAGTGATGGAATATCTCGTCCATCACCACTGGCTTGAGACGCCACTCGTGAGTCATGAGGATGGCTCTGCTCAATTTGTCCACGATCACATTGGAGATCTCCGGAATGTGCGCTCCCATCAGAAAGCAGTCTGATGAAATTTCTCACTGCCAAACTACAAGTGCTTCTCGACAAAGAGGATAAGATCTGGTGCCCCCTTGCTTGTTGATGTACAATACTACAGACATATTATCTGTTTGTATTGCAATCCCAAGGGGAGGGTATCTTGAAATGCCTGCAATGCTAACAGCAATCTCCTCATCTCTAGAACACTGATATGCAAGTTGGCATCCAACTGGGACCAAGTGCCTTGGACAGTCTTTCCCAGATAATGCCCCCCACCCTATCTGGTTCGTGGCCGTGGTCACTATGGCTTGGGTCTGAGGTGGGACAAAAGGGCAACCTGATAATATTTCGTTGGAGTGAAGCCACCAACTTAAGTTTTCCTTGCAACGATCGGTGATCACAATCAGATGGGACATTGGCTGTTTCAATAAGTACCAGTGGGGGTCCAGAAGCCATTGAAGAATTTGCATGTGATATCTGGCCAAGGGAACTTGAGTGACAGAGGCTGCCATTGACCCTAGAGCCTGTAGAATGATTCTTGATGCTACTTTCCTGCTTCAAATGATCTGGCTCACTTGTGATCTGATCCTTTGGAGTCTTTCTAGGGGAGGTGATGCAAAGCCATTGACTGTGTCAAGCATAGCTCTAATGAACTCCAGGTGTTGTAATGGTTCTAGATGGGATTTTTCATAGTTTAGAATGATTCCTATGCTGGAACAAAAGAGAAGAGTGTAATCTTGTGCCTTTAGGAGTGGACACCTGGTGGAAGCAGTAAGGAGCCAGTCATCTAGATATGGAAACACTCGGAATCCTAGCAGTCTGATATGGGCTGCTACCACTGCCGTGCATTTAGTGAACACCCTGGAGGCTGTGGTGAGACCAAAGGGCAGTGCCCTGAACTGATGGTGACTGGCTCCTAGCCGTAAGCGCAGGAATCTTCTGGACTGCTTGTCCATTTTTATATGGTAATATGCATCCTGAAGATCTATTAAGCACATCCAATCGTGTTTTTCCAAGAACGGTAGTATAGACTGAACCGAGACCATCCGGAATTTGGTTTGTTGAACTGATTTGTTCAACTGACTGAGGTCCAAAATCTGTCTCCAGTCTCCAGTTTTCTTTGGCACTAAAAATATATTGAGTAAATTCCAGATCATCTCTGGTCTGGTGGGACAGCCTGGATGACTTTTGTCAAGCAGTTTTTGAATTATTAAAAGACTGCTGCCTCCCTGTGACTGGGTGGAACATTCGGGATTCTTCTTGGTTCTTCTGAAAAGGGAGCTATTGTAACCTCTGGTAATGACCCTCTGCACCCATTTATCTGTAATTATTTCCAGCCAGGCAGAATGGTACAGGGATAATCATCCCAAACTGCATCCAGAAGGCGGCAATAAGGCCTCCTTTCAGGAGCGCTGATAGGAGTTAACAGGAAAAGAGTCTCTGGAACCCTGACTCTGCAGGCCATTTCTGTCTCTTGAATGGTGTCTTCCATTATTACTCCCCCTCTTCTCTGGGGGAAGTCAGTGCCACACAAGTTCTGAAAAGGTCCTCGTATCTTTTTGAACCATAGCCTACCACTTCTCTGGTTCCTGGAATAAGGCTGTTGAGGAATAGAACCACAGCTGAAAGGGTCTTCCCATCTTTCTCATATCTGGCTAGTGTCTCTAACTTTGAGGCCAAACAGGGATGATCCGTCAAACAGAGCGTTGAGGAAAGAAAACAAATTGCTCCATAAAATTGCATAAGTGCATCCAGGCATGTCTCCTGATGTCTTTGCCTGAACCCACTGCTCTCGTCTTCCCTACAGCAGCATGGGCAAAATGGAGATCGATTCTAGAGTGGCGAGCTGAGAAGCAACTTTGTGTTGAACTCCTTCCGCTACTGCTCCTGAAAAAGTACCTGAAAGCTCTTTAATCAAGTCTCTTTGAAGCCTGGTAAACCACGCCATATAGTTAAAGGACCTGAGAGTAAAGGTCGATGAAATATATACGTGCTTTCCAAATTTATCCATCGTTCTAGACTCTTTGTTACAAGGATGGATAGTAAGACTTTCGTTAGAAAGTTCTTTTTTAGTGGCTGCCGCTACCACTATGGTGACTACAGGAATACCTTTAGCCTAATGTTGTTCATCTTTAGGAGCAGAGATAATGTGATCAGGCCTCTTGGGGTTGGGCTTGATAGAGTCAGGTATCTACCAAGCCTACTGAGCAATCAGCTTAATAAGACAGTCAGTGGGCAGAGAAATCCAAGAGGGAGAGGGCGGGGCACGAAAAGCCTCTAGGTATTCAGATTCCTCTGAGAAAGGTTAAGTGGTAATCTGTTCAAGGATTTCTAGGATGTCCCAGAAGGAAATATCTTCAGGGGGTGACTTAGGGGAATCTCCCCCTTCACTGAAATCAGTATCTTCTGTGAAGGGCTCTTCAGGGGAGTCTAAGTGGTTCCTCTTGCACTTTTTCTTTAAAGGTACTTCTTCAGTGGAATGCTCTGCAGAGGTTTCCAAAGACGAAAAACCTGAGAGGTTTGGTACTGAGACTTTTGTGCCCTCTGTCCAGGGTAGAGACTGATGGAAGCTCCGGTCGAGGGGATGGACACAATGTTTGGTCCAACAGGGAAGGCACAGACAGTTTGCCCGCAAAGGACAAGGCCATCTCCATTGCCTGGAAAGCGGGTCCCCTCACAGAGGGATGGGAGCCTGGAACAAAAAGAGACTACTTCGGAACCGTGGTCCCATCCTGCACCAACGAGGCTGCCCCCAAAGTAGAAGCTGGGGCCAAGCTTACATATGCCGATGCACCGAGGGGCATGGAAGGCTCCAAAAGTATTGAAGTCAAACCCTGCCCCTGGAATAGACAAAGAAGCCTCAAACCTGGGAGGTCTTCAGTTCCAAGGAAACAGAAGAACTCAGGGTAACTATCGGTGTCGGAGAATGTGCTCTGACCAGCACCGAAACAGTTGAAGCTGAAAAGGCTGGCACCAGGGGCTCCGAAATCTCAGCTGGAGTTGAAGGAGGAATATGCATGGGGGTAGAAGAAAGTAAGGTTCCAGGGCTAACAAGGTTAGGAACTGTGGATGGAGGTAATCCCCTCACCTTCAGGAGCTGATTCACCAGGCTCATAATACTGGACTCTGACAAACTCTTGGTGGACCGAATAGAGGAGGCTGACTGAGACCTTGGTGGCCGTCTCTCCAAAAAAGGACTGGGAGCATGGTCTTCAAATGGATCTATTGAGGGGAAGTAAGTTGTACGGGGTAAAATTATCTGAGGGTCCTTTGGTACCGAGTGATTAGTTGGTACCAAATGGAGCATTGTCTAGACAGATACTGGCACTGAAAAAGTGTCGAGGAGGCTGTAGGCACAATGGAGATTTGGCTATTTTAAAAGGTGGTTCAGAGGAAGGTGTTGGAACCAAGTGACTCCGCTTTTTAGGTTTAGAAGAAGATGACGAAGAGGAGGAACTGGCTTCTGTATTTGGACTAGATAGTGCCTCTTCATAATCAGATATAAGAAGACCTTTCAAGATTAATTTTTTTGTGATCAGGGGTCTGGAACTGAACCCATGACAGATCGCACAGTCTTTCTATAGATGGACCACACCGAGACAATACACACACACACAGTCTGTATTCATCTGAGTCAGGCATCTTTCTATCACATTTCTGGCACCTCCTGAAGCCAGAAGTACTTTTAGAGGGTTTGTTGGCCAGAATGTAAAACAAAAAAAACAAGGCCACCTTATACACAGATACACATACACACACACACACACACACACACACACACACACACACACACACACACACACACACACACACACAACACACATAAAGAATACACACTGAACTATAAGGAAAGAGGAAAAAGGAAAAGAAGGGAACTGCCAGCCATTGTATGAAAGGTTACCTAAAGGTAAAAGGGGAGAAAGTACCAACAATGGTACATGGGACTACCTACCGGTAAGGGAGAAGGAAAAACACACTCACGTACACGCTAAAAGGTATCTAGATGAGTGGGCAAGCATAGATAGAAATAAAAGATAAAATTTAGAGACAGGACAAAGAAAAAGACTGGCAGTTTGAAGAGAATGCTAATGCTTGATAGATTGGACAGAATGCATCTGGCACTACGAAGCAGCAAACAAGATCTGGTGTAATTTGGTGAGGAGCATTGTGGGTACAGCTCAGCTCAAGAGTTTTTGGAAGGCGCAAGCTGGAATAATGGCAGAGTCAGTTTGAGACTCGGAACAGAGCCCAAACTCAAGGATTATGTGAAGACTGACTACATCAGATTTAAAAGTTATGTACTTACCATAAGTAAGTATCTGAATTGTCTATTTTCATTCTTCCTAACGGATTGCTGCTCCTGCTTCCTCTCTAAGCAGCAACATAGTACTGAAATCAATGACAGCGGATTTCCCTCCATGGTGCTACCCACTCAGCAAGTCAGACAGTATGTGTGGTAGGGAGCCAGAGCTCTGTGAAGCTGTCCAGCTGTTGTACCCTGGGCTTGATATAACCACTACCCATACAACCAAAGGCTACTGCGGCAGCAAGAATGATAAATACAAGATTTAACTAATTATGTTTGTAAAGGGTAGGATGTTTTGCTTTAAGTAATACAGAAATTATAAATATGCAGAAGGGGGAAGTTGATAAAATATTTGCAGATGTACATGAACTGTAGGTGTAAATTATCAGAATTGAGAAATTAAAAAGGAAATTTGCTCAAAAGACAGGCTCTATATCTTTCAGGCAAATTTGTTTCATGAAAAAGGTGGGGCGAAAGATGAATAGTAATTGATATGAAAGGGGTAGATGACTAAAGTTTGTAAGGAAATCAGACAAGGAAAAATGGTCTTGGGTGCACTAAATGATGCCCCAGTCAGCACAGTTCAAGTATTATTGTGACTGGTAATACAGTTCGCTTTGTCACAAAATATAGTGCTGCTTGCCAAAGAGAAAAAGATGTTCAGTTTTGAAATAGTTGGATTTATACCACACATTGTTATACAATATTTGTATGAGTCTGGAGTATTTTATTTGCATTTATGCCAGGGATCATCTCTTAAGTTTAAGACAACTTTTAGTCCTTTGATCATGAAATCATAAAATTAAGGGACAGAAAGCATCTTGTAGCTGAAGACTGTTGGTTTGGGTTTCTGTGGCAGCTAAAGTCATGTGATGACAGTAATGGGGAGCAGTCACTGGTGGTAATGTGGGCTTTAAGGTTGTTGATGCTGGCTGGTTATTTCAGTCTAAAAGAAATAAGTCTGGGTGGAAGTATAAGTGGTAAATTGCTGACTGTAACTGATGGGGCAGTGGTCAATGAATGAGGGAGGACGAATGGAAACAGAGGAGGTACCGAAGGGATTGCTGGCAATAAGGGGGTGCCTGTATGACCGCAGTGTGGGCCAAATAGGCTTAGGAATAAGGTGAATAAGGTATACATAATTAAGAAATTCACATATGTTACTAGAAAGTTAGTCTAGGGTGATGGGACTGAAATTCCCTAAAGTGATTAACTAATTGTTCCCTAGTGCTACAGAAAGAATGTTATGGACACCCTGGATGGGGTGGGAGACAAACAAGTACCAAGAAAAATAACATTTTATTAGTGGAAGAGATTTTAGTAAGCAACCAGACAAGAAAAAGAGTCAGAGGAGGAGTTTTCCTGAGCAACTGTTCTTATTTTGAGATCGGATTTATAAAGACAAACGGTACCCACCACCTGGCCTAGATCTTGGTCTGGCATCAAAGGTGGAGTTACATCACTGGAAGAAGTTGTAGATTTGGGTGCTCAAGCACTCCAAATTACCCCAGCAGAACTATGAAATCATGAATTCCACGGTAAGCATTTCATACATTAAAACTGCAGTAAAGATAGTTACACAAAAGAAAAATACAATAGTACTAAACGTGTTATTTCATAAACAGAAAAGCAAGAAAACACAGACAGAATCATAAACGCGTGACATAAATATAATGAAAAAATCTGTAAGGAATTTGCAACCGACTCTTACATGACCAATGCATGCCTAAAATAAATGTATTACAATATCAAAATGAGTAAAAAAAACACACATACAAGTTATTCTCTAATAGATTCTTCTCCACACAAAGGAACTATGTAAAGCCAGAAGTAAATAAGCATATTTAAAATAATGGTCCAAAAGAGAGGGAGAACCAGCATCTTTCTGTAAATTCGGTGTCCCAGATTTCAAATAATAGCCCAAGTACCTATGAACTGGCTACACAGAGACAGAGAGAAAGAGAGAAGAACAAGTGGTAGAAGGCCAGCTCTTCTTTTGAAGAAAAGATTGACAACTGCCATCTGAGTGTTCTCTGATAAAGACAAAGATTAGTAAACACACAAGAGATATAAATTTGCAGCACCAACAAACATTTGTACAACTTCTTTACTACCATTTATTCAAGGGCTTACTTCATCAAACATCCTGCACTTGCCACAGAGTTGTGCAACATAAGTGCATGCTTTATTAAGCAGTGGGTGCAGTCAGTGAAGCCCCCCAACCCAACTTCAATCAGGGCAATATTTATGTTTTAACGTCACCTTTTGAAGAAATGGTCCTCTAATTAATTTGAATCGTATAACTGTATCATAACAATGAACCACTAATATGACACTATACTACACATGGTCTGACTTGACACCATACACTGTACATCTGAAAGAGAAACTGTCAATGGAAAAAAAAAAGGCACCTGCATCTACATTAGGATGGTCCATGGCCTATGCAGATGACTTCTTAATCCAAAAAAAGGTAAATACTGGGGAATGGAATGTAGATGAATGGATGCAATAATTGGTACTGGGCAAGCAACCAGCTGGTCTGAGGTTAACGGAGGGAAACTAAAAAAAAATTCAAATAAATAAAAAATACACACATTTTATTTTAATTCATTTTCAAATTCAAATTTCCTAAACATAATTCACTGTGGATGGTTTTGAGGAATAACAGCTCTTGCAGTTCACTTCCAATACCCATAAATAACCCCATCAGAAATCAACCCACAATGCAGACTTACAGAAATTTTATTCCACATCAAATCACTCAGTGGATATTATGCTGAACATAAATAATCATTGTTACACACTGTTCTTAGCAATGCATCTTCCATGCGCTGCTGAAAAATTGTAAACACTGCAACTTTTTGTACATAAATTACATTAATGACTTTTCTTTATGTATACAACTATATTCAAATATTCATAGATCATCTTAGCCTATTCCTTGGGCAAACTAACATTCTGTTTTTTTCCCTCTCTTTTTGACAATTATTAACTGTTTTTTACGAATTAATTTGTTGTTTGTACAGCTTTTCTCCTGACCAATCATCAACTGAGTAAAGAAATAATCAATAAATAAAATGAAACGAGTGAATGACTAAATAATCAGCAGATATGTCAGACTTAACATCGTTTAAAAAACACCTTTACTGAATTATCACTTGTGACATTTGAAAATTTACAATTATATGAAAGTAAGCAACCATCTTAAGTTCACATTTACAAACATTATACATCGCATATATTCTCTGTTCAGTGTAATCAATCCAACATTACATGAATTGTTCAATTATCCTCATTCCTCCTCCAAATATTTTTTTCCCTGTACTGCTACCACAATTTCCATTTTTTCTATGTAGTCTGTTCCTACCTTTTTCTAAAGATCTTACTTTCAGTTCAATTATCTCTGTTACAATATCCACTACTTCATCAATGGTTGGTTTAGACTCAGATTTCCGTTTTCTCATAACTGCTTTTTTTAGCAGCCAGCTGAATTAAACTTAAGGCCTTAACTATCTCTTGGCAATTCAGATCCTGTATCACAGCTCAAAAAAAAAACTTCCTTACTTACACTCATTTCTGACTGAGCACCCTGTAAGGAATTTTTAAAGTTTGCCAACTCGTTACACTCTCAAAACATACATTTTCCAGCTACCACCTTCTTCTCTATCACACCTCCAACTCTTGCAGTCTACCTGAACAAAAATTATTTATAGTCTACTTGGGGTATAAAAGTAAAGTACAGTTTTGTACCTACCATAAATGTAGATGTTCGAAGATCCACATTGCTGCAGTCCTTACACTTGGGTATACCGCTGTCCTTGGTCGGCCCGAATACCAAAGTATATGGCTGACGTCGGTCATGACGCATTAAACTGACGCCAGGATGTCAGGGTATAAATGCGCATGACCGACGTCATATCCTCAGTCTTTTCTTGCCCCAGATGTCAGAAGACCCTAAACAGGGTAAAATCAAAAAATCACCAAACACTAAACACCCCTGCACCCAAACTATGTACAACTTTTTACAAATATATATTAAAGAACCAACCTATCCACACTACCACCCCCAAACACAGAGGGGAAGGAGGGAGGGTAAATTGGACTGCAGCAATGTGGATCTTCGAACATCTACATTTATGGTAGGTAGAAAACTGTACTATGTTCTTCATCTCACATTGCTGCAGTCCTTACACTTGGGTAGATTCCCAAAGCAGAGGTAAGGGAGGATGGCAAATCAAAGAGAAGCAGGAGCCGCCAAAATGCCCTGTAAAATAGCAGTGGCAAACCCAGCCCTAGATTTAGAGTAGAGAGGAAGGTGGTAGTGCTTAGAGAAAGTATGTACTGAACTCCAGGTAGCTGCCTCCAGAATATCCTTAGTTGCCACCCCCCTTAGAAAAGCTGTAGAAGTGGCAGTAGCCCTAGTGGAATGAGGTCTAATCCCTGTTGGAATCTCCTTGCCATGATGGGAATAACAAAAGGCAATGCAAAACCCAATCCACTTAGAAATAGTTTGTTTTGACACAGGCTTGCCCTGAGAACACAAAGCAAAAGAAACAAACAACTGCTGAGACTGCCTGAAACCCTTAGTCCTGTCTAAGTAATAGCGTAACTGCCTGTGTACATCTAAAGTATGCAAAATCTTTTCTCCTTTATTTTGGGGGTCTGCATAAAAGGTAGGTAAATGAATAGTTTGGTTTAAAGACACGCTTGAAACCACCTTGGGCATAAAGGAAGGGTTAGTACGTAGAGATACCCTATCCTTATGGAAAATCAAGAAAGGCTCAACCGCCATAAGGGCCTGCAATTCAGAAACCCTTCTTGCAGAGGTAATGGCCAACAAAAAAGCAGTCTTCCATGACAAATATTTCAACTCAGCCGTAGCTGCAGGCTCAAAAGGTGGTAGAGTGAGTTTTTCCAACACATAATTGAGGTCCCAAGCAGGAGTAGGAGCTCTTCGTGGAGGTCTCATGTTCTTTGCCCCTCTGAGAAATTGCTTGAACAAAGGATGAGAAAACAAAGGTGGATCACAGTCATAGTGAGCTGAAATTGCTGCAGCATGAATCTTAATGGAAGAGAAGGACAAACCTTTGTCCAATAACTCAGTAAGATATTGAAGAGCCACACTCAAATTAGGCTCAGAAACATCCAAATCCTTTGCTGCATTCCAAAACAAAAATCTCTTCCACTTGTCTGCATACACTTTCCTTGTACTAGGTCTTCTAGCTTCCATAATCACATTCAAAACTTGTTGAGGAAGTTGAGCCCTGCTATGAGCTAAAACAGGATATGCCATGCTGTGAGATGAAGAGAGTGAAGCTTGACATTGAGTAGATGACCGTCCTTTTGGGACAACAGGTGTGGAATCAAAGGCAAGGGCCAAGGTGGTTTCCTTACCAGACTTCTCAGTAATGGGTACCAATGCTGTCGAGGCCAATCTGGAGCTATCAGGATCATTCTTGGTTTGTCCTGTCTGACCTTTAGTAGTACCTTTAGAAGTAGAGGAAGAGGCAGAAAGGCATATACATGGAGATTTTTCCAACTGAAAGAAAGAGCATCCACTTTCCAAGCTGCCTGATGTATCCTTTTTGTGCAAAACTTTGGCAGCTGGTGGTTTAGAGGAGAAGCAAACAGATCTATGTCTGGAGTTCCCCATGACACTGTTAATTGCTGAAATACATGAGGATCCAATTGCCACTCGTGGGGATCCATGATTTGTCTGCTTAACACATCTGCTAAGGAGTTCTGCACTCCCGGCAGAAACCTTGCCTGAAGATTTAGTTGTAAACTGAGAGCCGTGTCCCACAAAATCATTGCTTGTCTGCATAGAGGGTAAGAATGTGTTCCCCCTTGCTTGTTGATGTACCACATGACAGTTGTGTTGTCTGTTAGAATCAACACCTGCCCTGGAAGAAGTAATTCCTTGAAAGCTATTAATGCAAACTGGACTGCTAACATCTCCTTCAAGTTGATATGTAGATGCTGTAGTCTGGCAGGCCACTTGTCCTGTATCCACTTTCCATTGAGATGAGCTCCCCAAGCTTTGCCCGAGGCATCTGTTGTTAGAATCTGACTCGCCTCTGGCCGGGTCACAGAAAGTCCCCTGTTTAGGTGACATTGCTGAGCCCACCACAAGAATTCCTTTTGGATGCAAGGTATTATTTGAATGACAGTGTCCAGAGCCTGGCAGTGCTGTGTCCATAGATTCTTGAGATACCATTGTAGCTTCCTCATATGCAGTTTGGCATTGGGAAGCACCAGAATACAAGATGCCATGAACCCTAAGGCTTGAAGGACTGTCCCTGCAGTCAGCCCGGACTGGTGTGATAGTTGTTGGAAGTAAAGGGAAAGATTCTTTTGTTTGTCCGGGGTCAAAAAGGCCATCTGGGTTGCTGTATTCAGTCTCACACCCAGAAAGCACATGTCTTGAGAGGGTACTAGACTGGACTTTGTTTCGTTCACAGAATACCCCAGGCATCTTAGCACTGCTATCACATATTTTAAATGCTGAAGAAGCTCGTCCTTTCCTTGAGCCAGAATCAGGCAATCGTCCAAATAAGGATAGATCTGTATTCCTCTCAATCTGAAGAAGGCTATCACTGGAGCCAGAACCTTTGTGAATACCCTGGGTGCAGTAGATAAGCCAAAGGGCAATGCAGAGAACTGATAATGAGAATTTCCAGCTCGAAAACGCAGATACTTCCTGCAACTTAGAGTGATAGGAACATGAAGGTAAGCCTCCTTGAGATCCAAAGTTACCATCCAGTGATCTTTGCCCAGCAGAGGTAAAAGCTGTTGCAATGTCAGCATCTTGAACTTGGGAATGTCCAGAAAGGTGTTGAGGATAGACAAATCCAGAATTGGTCTCCACGTGTTCCCCTTTTTTGGTACTAGGAATAGGCGAGAATAAAATCCTAGGCCCCTTTCTGCCATAGGCACCGGTTGTATGGCCCCTATCTGGAGTAACAGAGGAATTTGTCTGTAAGCTTCTAGTCTGTGCTGAGGAGGAATGTCTGGCATGCCCTTGAAAGGTGGCAAGGTATGGAAATAAAATCTGTAACCGTGGTGAATGATATCCAATACCCATCTGTCTTGGGTAATTAAACTCCAGTTCTCCTTGAAAAGTGTCAGTCTTCCTCCCAAAGGTGCTGCCAGACGGGAAGGTTCTGGCAGTTGAAAAGGTAGGTCATTGGGTCTGTCTACGAAAGGGCTGACCTCTGCCCTCACCTGAAGACTGTGCAGGTGAGCCCCCTGTCCTGGATCTAAAAGAGCCCTGAGCTCTGCCCCTACCACGCCTAGACCTACCCCTAGACTGGGAATCATAAGAAGGATATGTCCACCCCTTGCTTGGCCAATTTCTACTAAACTTTGGAGGCTGAACCTGTAAAAAATCTTTAACAGTGTGCATAGACTTAGCTTTGTCTTCCATTTTCTTTAAAACTGCTTCAACAGGCAAACCAAACAACACATCAGATTGCAAAGGGGCATCCAAGATCCTTGTCTTAACATGCTCAGCTAAATTCTGATCCCTTAGCCAGGCGTGCCTCATGAGGACAGAACCAGTGGCAGCCACCCTCGAAGAGGCCTGTACAGCATCAAAACCACATTGTAAGGAATGCTTACCCACCTGTTCAGAAACATGCACAAGATCTTGTAACTCCTTACATTCAATACCTTCTGCCAGAGCATCTACCTTAGACTTTAACTGTGAAAGAAGATAGATCTGATATCTTAGCATGTGGAATTGACAATTCAAAGCCCTCATGGCTAAAGTTGAAGAAGTATAAACTTTCTTACCCCATCTGTCTAAAGCCCTTGCCTCTTTATCCGGAGGAACCGGATTTTTAACAACAGAAGCCTTAACCCCTTTAGGTCCCTGAGTAACAGTCTCTGGATCAGCCCTAGGGCTTTTAAAAAGATACTTATGAGCTTCAGGCACCCTATAGTACCTGTCCGGCTTAACAGGAGCGGGAGGTAAAGAATCAGGGTTAAGAGAAGCCTCTGCAAAAACATCTTCCACCACAGAAAGAACAGGAGGTATAGCTAAAGGCCTATGCTGGGGTAAAAACAAAAATTCCCTAAGTCTTTTCCTGGAATCAGAAAAATCCTGACCTTCCCATTTAAAATGCTCCCTCATGGTATGGAGAGTCTCTGAGAATGAAAAATCCTCAGGAGGAGAAGCAGTAGGAGTAGTGTCATCCACATCAGAATCAGAATAAGGAGAAAACTCCTGCAAATCTTCAGCCGAAGACTCCGAAGTATCAGAATCCTGCTCAAAATTCCCAAATTCAGGATCCACCCTAGGCCTTTTGTCAGGAGGGGGCATAGAACCCCTAATCAGAGTAATTAAATCTTCAGCCATCCTAAGCATATGTCTCTTGGGCACAGGGCCTGAAGTACTAGGGGAGACACCTGCTGCAGCTAAACCTGGCCTGCCCCTGGAAGAAGCCTTGGTAACAGTAGGGGAAGGCCTAACCACTTTAGGCAGAGAGGGAAGGACAGTTACCTGAGAAGCCCCTTCAGCCTGGCCTACCTCCTGAGAAGACACATCCTGTAACAATAAAGTCTCTCCCTGGGACTCTAAGGAAACTTCTGTTTGAATCTCCGGCTCTACCGAGCCTTCTAAAGAACCGACGTCCGGGACGGACGGTTCTTCTAACCTAGGCCTAGGTGCTTTGTCCTTGCGCTTCTTCGAAGTAGCGGGCGTCGGAGCATCCGACGGCATTTTGTAATTGCACCGCTTCCCGAAGACTAACTTGGCACAATCTAATCTCCTCTTTATAGTACGTTTGTTAAACCTAGCACAAGAGGGACACCCAACAACGTCGTGCTCAGGCCCTAAACAAGGTATACACAAGTTATGGTAATCCCTATGTGGTATCTGTTTCCCACAAGAAATACAGTTATTTACTTTTTCTGACATCCGGTAAAATACTGAGGCAAGAAAAAACCAAAATATTCCCCAACGGGGTACTTAGCCAACTTTGATTCGGTCTGAAACTCCGGTTTCGGAAAATCTCAGGACGCCAACCTGCACTCGCAACGTTGCTTCTGCATCGGACCACGCGGCAAAAAAGACTGGGGATATGACGTCGGTCATGCGCATTTATACTTTGACGTCCTGGCGTCAGTTTAATGCGCCATGACCGACGTCAGCCATATACTTTGGTATTCGGGCCGACCGAGGACAGCGGTATACCCAAGTGTAAGGACTGCAGCAATGTGAGATGAAGAACATCAACGCAAACACTTTGAAGCAAAAATCCTAAATCTTTTACACATTGCTGCATATTTGAGAGCCATGCATATACAATTCCACTGTTTCTTTGTGAATTACTTATCTAATCTCTCTTCCCAATCTTTTCTAAGCTTCTCGGACTGATTAATACAGTTATCATGCAATATTTTATATGCCCTACACATCAGCCCTTTTTAACAGCAGCTTCTGTTCTAGACATAACTAAAACCTTAACTAGTGCAGGTCTTTAACTTAGGATTCCCCTATTCCTTTACCTATGCCTACAATCTGATATCAATCCCTGACAAGGAAGGCAATCTCTAAACTGCAGTTCAAATGTCTTCTTGGCCTCATTTATTTATTTTATTTTATTTTACATTTGTTTACCGGGCTAGTCCAACTGGATATATTTCCCGGGGAGAAAAGCTCCACATTAAGGTTAGTACAAACAAGTCATTAAATAAAAGAAAGCAACAATGGTTAGTAAAAAAATACATACAGAATTAAGGTGCAAACAAAAAAATATATGAGAAAGTTTATGCTAGTAAGGACATATTACTTCTATTTACAGTATAGGAGTAGGGGAGTTATACTTTAGTAGGACATTCATAAAGAGTAAATATATATAAGCAATTAAAAAAATGCAACCATCTAGCTTTGCTAATTAAATTGAAACAGAGACTAATTAACAAAGGTATTTAGAACTAGTTCTTCAGACGGGAGAGAGTAGGAGGGGGAGGAGAAGGTAAAGCTCATAAGTAGAATCATAAGATTAGTCAGGATTGATGCATGGGCATAGCCAGAGTGTCTTTAGGTGTTGTTTGAGTTTTTGTTTAAAGAGGAAAGGTGATGACATAATACTTAGAGTGGTAGGTAGTGAGTTCCAGTGTTTACCTATGGTGTTAGAAAAAAGTGAATCGCCTGCAATGTTATTGGACTTAGTTAGCTTCACAAGAGGTTTATTAGAGGAGCGCAGTGAATTTAGATTAGAATAGGGAGATATGAGATCAGAAAGTATGGGGGTATTTTCCGGCTGGTGAAATAACCTGTGTATAAAGGTAAGTTGGGAGACTAGTAGGGTATTGTTCAATTCTAGCCAGTTTAGTTGTAATAGATTATGACAGTGGTGAGTTCTAAATGGATTTCCAGTAGCGAATCTAGCAATGCTATTGTATGCATTTGCTAGTTTAGTAAGGTTTTTTTTCTTTAAGTTAGTGTATATGGGAGAGGCATAAAGAAGAGTGGAAATAAGATGAGATTGAGCAAGTGTAATTTTAGCCTGGGAGATAGAAAGTTTTTCATTCTAAATAAGGAGCCAAGTTTTCTATTTACGGTTTTGATAGTGTTATTAATGTGGTTATCAAAAGTGAGGTTGTTGTCAATTGTAATACCTAACAGTTTTGTGGTAGAGTCAGGGACTATGTGTGTACCATTATTAGAGGCAATAGAGAAGTCTAAGAGGGGGGACTTACTATTGGGTCTGAAAAGCAGGAGTTTGGTTTTATTGGCATTTAAAAGTAGGCAGCGTTTCAAGAACCATGCCTCAACTGTGGTAAATATGTTCTGTATTAGGGTTTGTAGTTCAGAGGAGGTATTAGCAGAGCAGATGAGAGTTGAGTCGTCTGCATATTGAATGCATGTAGCTTGAGGTATTGCTACATGTAAGTCATTTATGAATAAAGAGAAAAGGAGGGGACCTAGGATGGAACCTTGTGGTACTCCAAGAGTGACTGGCAGAAGAGATGAAAGTGTGTTTTCCCAGAGAACAGCCTGTTGCCTGTAACTAAGGTAGGAGGTAAACCATTGAACCGCTTTGGTATCTAGTGAGAGAGATTCAAGGGTTTTTAGGAGCAGATGGTGGTTTACCATGTCAAAGGCTTTTGACAGGTCTAAGAAGAGAGCAGATGTTAGGATACTATTATTGCGGTTTTTATTGATACACTCAGTAAATGATAAGAGAGCTGTGGTAGTGCTATGAAATGGCCTAAAGCCATGCTGGCAGTTAGCTAGTAAATTGAATTGAGTTAAGTGGTGCATTAGCTGATGATGAATACATTTCTCCATTATTTTTGCTAGGGGAGATAGGAGAGCTATAGGTCTATAGTTAGAATACTCTTTTGAGCTGCCTCCTTTATGTAAAGGGATTATGTGGGAAACTTTCCAGATAGCAGGGATGGTTCCTTCCGTAATGGTCCTATTTATAAGGAAGGATATAGGATAAGCTACTGCTTCGGCCGCTTTTTGAAGGTATTCAGATGGTAACTGATCTGCAGATGGGGTACAGGGTTTAAGTTTTAGGATGAGTTTCAGGATGTAGGAAGTAGAGACAGGTTGTATTTGAAATATGGGGAGATTTGCAGGTAAGCAGGTGGGGGTGTGTGATTTGTCTATAGTAAGTTTGTTTGCTAAAGACTTAATGGTGTCTGTGAAAAAGGAGTTAAAGGCATTGGCAGTTTGGTCTGAGGTATTCATTTCAGTCCCTGATGGTAAGGGTGTACTAGAGCGGCCTGGGTGTAGGAGCGAATTTAGGGTTGACCAGAACCTCTTGGGGTTGTTGTAGTGAGTTTGTTGTAGTTTACAGTAATAATTCTTTTTATCCAAAAATACAGCTTTTTTCGTGCTATTTCTTAACTGTCTAAAGGTTTGATGGTCTGAAATAGTTTTTGTAGTTCTCCATTTAGCCCAAGATTTATTTCTAAGTAGTATTTTTTGTCTTGTCTCTTTGGACAGCCAGGGGGCAGGTTTAGATTTAACTCTGACAGATCGTTTTGGAGCATGTTGGTCGAGGATAGCTAGGAATTTGGTATTGAAGTAATTGGTAGCATCTTCAAGAGTTAGGGTTTTTAGAAGATTCCAGTTACAAGCTTTTAGTTCATTTTGGAATAATAATGGGTTAAAGTGTTTGTTGCTGCGTGAGACTCTGTAGGTAGGAGTATAATTAGTGTCATTTTTTTGTCTTATGATGTAAGTTAAGTAATGATCACTTGCATCATCAGGCAAAGTTCCTACTGTGTATGTTTGTTGCAGTTTGTTAACTAGGATCCAGTCTAAAATATTTTCTTTGTTATTGGGTTTATTGATTCTTGTGGGATTATTAATTGTCTGAGTAAAGCCATGAAGACTTATATGGGATGAGGGATTATTTGTATTGACAGAAGACCAATCACAATTAAAGTCACCTAGAATGATAGTTTCTTGTGGGTAAGAAGAAGATATACAACTTAGGATATTTTCAATTTTAGTGTAATTATTGCCAGGAGGAAGGTAGATACAGATAATATATAACGATTTGTTAGGGTTTAGTTGTAGTTTAGAAGTAAGGATCTCAGCTTTATCGTCATTTAACGGGATGGCAGGTTGTGAAGAGATATTTAATACATTTTTAAATAGAAGCGCTACTCCCCCACCCTTACGTTTTAAGTGGTCCATCCTCAAAATATTGTATCCTGGGGGAAGTATTGCATTGTCTTTAGTACCAGGTTTCAGCCAAGTTTCAGTAAGACAGAGAATATCAAAGGAGTGAATGTCTAGGAGGGCATGGAGATGGGCAATCTTATTATTAATGCTTCGGATATTCAGATGCCCGATCAGTAAGGCATTAGAAGCAGTTGTTAGTGTAAGTGGGGTAAGGTGTGGGGTATTGTAGGTTGTGTCAGAGAAGTTATTAGATGGTCCTGGGTTAGGGTGGATGTCACCATCACATAGGATTGGTATTTGTAGTTCAAGTGATGGTTTACATGTAAAGTTGGTTAGATATTTGAGCTTCCTTATGTTAGGATTGTTAAAGTTAATGTGTGTATGTCTATGGAATTTGGGTAGTAAGTAGTTGGGGGGTGCTTATAATGTTTGAGTGAGTGCAAGTATGACTAGGATTCTGAAAAGCTGTTTGTCTGTGGCAGGTAGTAAAGTGGAAATAGTTAGTTCTTTCATAAGATGTAAGGAGATAACAAAAGGTTAAGCATAAAGAGCATATGTATATGAATATTAGGTTATGTACCATAGTTTTAGATAAAAGAGACATATTGCTCTGTTACCTTTCCCTCTCTAATTATCTGTCCAAAATATCTTAGATTCTTTGTCAGCTTCCTCCAGTAAATTCCCACTAAGTGCAGCCACCCCTATCTGCAAAATCTCTTTTATTTATTCCCAAGCTGGCTTAGTTCTTAAAATACTTTCTGTGACTTTTGAATATAATATTCTGCATGACTTATTTTCCTTAAGGATATGCACTCTTTCATTGTTTTTTTTGAATCCCCCCCCACTACATCATCCCTTTTCACTTTGAAGTGGCTTTCTCTTTAATTTGTGTGCACAATCTTAACTGTATGGAGAGGAATAAAGACAAGATAAAAACAGGCAGCATTTAGTGGAAGCAAATGCACAGGCTGGATCATGTGTCTTAGCAAAGATAACCTTCATTTTTTATTAAGGCAAGGCAATGGGTTATGGGGGTATTTTGGGGATGCATTTTTTGAGGGTTTCCATTAAAACAAATGTCTTGTAATATGTGACATAAGTTCAAATGGATATGACAAGAAACTTTTATAAATGATCAACCTGCCAAGCATCATGTAAAACGCATAAACTAGACATTTAAAAAAGCTGTTATACATGGGAATGTCAGCTTCTTCTCACAATGACAATACTTTCCATATTATCTTTGAATGTGAATGGTCTCAGATATATACAAAAAAGAAAGAGCAGTGAACTACATTAAAAAAACAGAGTGCAAATTGCTACCTATAAAGTTATACAACACAATTAACACAATGTCACTCTTACACATTTCCATCCTCAGCTTACTCACAACAGTCCCCCATCTTACATCATATTATCACAATCTCTTGCACCAACTCCTCCACCTACCCCTTCTTCACCCCACCACATACCTACCATATTATCACCACACCTATTTAACAGCTCCAAAGTAAAACTATTCAAATATAGATACATACAAATATCAGGTTCCTCACATCTAGTCCATAAATATTACAGACCAACACCTAAACTGTCACACCATCGTTACAAAAAAAAAAACAAATGAAATTATGTGGTGACATCCACCCAAACCTATACAGCAAGAACCATTTGGTCCTAACACCACTTATCTTCAAACAATCACCAACCTACGATGCAAAACCTCTGAGTTTCCATTCATCAATATGAACCTCAGAAGCCTCTTAAAGTACATGCATTTCACGCTTCTCTCTCCTTTACACTCCTGACATTGTAGTGTTAACTGAAACCTGGCTAAAACACAAGTTTTCAGCCACTACCTTTAAAGTACTCCTATAACACTGCGATTGGACACCTTTAAAATATCTCCTTCTAGACGCTGCTGTTGAATATTTTAACAACAAATTCCTTGACATTCTTAACAGACTTGCTCCACTCTGAAAGGATGAGTTAAATCAAACTGTACTCCATGGCTGACCAAAGAAACTAAACAGCTACTCAAACAAAGAGACAAAACATGGTCTCACTATCAGAGCACCAAAAAATAATCCTCCTTCAGTATCTACTGACAACTGAGAAACAAGTCCAAAAAACAAATCAAAAATGACAACATACTACACCAAAATCCAAACAATCCACCAAAACAACCCCCAAAAATTCTAGGGTGCTATTAAACAACTTCTTCAACCTGGTCAGTCCTTAACCTCAACCCCCGCTACCACAAACTCTAAAGACAGCCTAGCCACCCAGTTTAACACATTCTTCAACTCAATACTATCCCTGGGGAGTAACAACAATGCTCCCTTATCCATCCCTACTGCAACAGAAGCCACCACCAACTATTTCTACCTAAAACCAATCCAAACAAGCAATATAAAAATGCTAAAAACTAAAGCCCACATCCATAGCCACTGACCACCTTCCTGACGAATATCTCAAGGTAGCAGCTGATGCTGCCTGCTACTCAAACTCTCTACTGATCAATCACAGATCAACATATCCTCAAAATCTGGAAAATCTCCCATGTCATTCCCTCAACAGAATTTTCAACTATAGACAGATAGTCATTTTATCACCCCTATCAAAAATCCTAGAAAAATGCATACACTTACAACTCATGGACTATCTAACCATAATAACTTGCTATCCAATACCCCACAAAGTTTACATCCAAAGCACAGCACCACTACTGCCCTTTTAAGCTTCACTAACTCAATAAACCAATTAAAAAATGAAGGCCAACATGTCTCCTCCATCTTTCTAGATATGTCAAAGGCATTTGAAACAGTATTCACACCAAAAGCTTCTCAATGAGCTGTCTTCCCTAAACCTGTCCCACTTAGGTAATTGTGGAACCATGTGAGGCCTATCAGAGCGGCAGCAAGCTGTAAAATGGCAAAATAATCTCTCATCATATTTACCCATTACAGTCAATGTTCCCTAAAGATCAATTTTATGGCCACTTCTCTTCACTATCTTTAATACCACTACCCATTTTGCAAGCATAATTCAATATGCAGACGACTCCACTCTAATATGTGCTGCACCTTCCCTTCAGCAACTACAAGAAAAAAAACAAAGATCCTTCTCAGCCATAGAATTGTACCTCTCCAGCTATCAGCTCATCCTTACTCCAAACAATGCCAAATTAATGTTTTTCTCGAATACAAAGTCCACTGATCAACTATCACTCTTCCTCATTTATTCATCCAACAAAACCAATATTGAACCAGTCTCATACCAAACTACTCAGTGTCACAATCGACAAGTAGCTTGAGATTCGACAAACACACAGCACTAATAATCAGAAACACCCAGATTAAACTAAGCTCACTCTACAGAGTTCAGCCACTCCTAACCAACTCCATCAGGCTAGCAAATGCTAGAACCCACTTTCTATCTTCCTTACTGTACGTATCTCCAATCTTCACAAACCTTTAAATAAATAAATAAATAACCTGACCAGGCTTCAGGCCAGATACTACAAAATCGCTAAATTTGCCACAAACTCATCATATAGATCCACCACTCTGCAGCCCTCCAACTAAAATGACTGGAATTACTCAACCTCTTATCCCTAAATCAACTTATAACTGCCCATACCACCATAAATCAATCACACAAATGCCCAGACTTCAAAACCTTGTTCAACCTACTCAAGTAACAGAACCCTGCAATCTACTGACAAATAACAGTTTCGGTGATCCACTTTATTCCAACATTATTTCCAAAGCCTGGAACTCCATCCCCAACACATCCTTAACACTACCAACTCAACCAAGTTTAATCAACTTCTTACAGCACATTTATCTAATAACTGGCTCTGCTCATGCACCTCTCCTGGCTGACTGAAGTAGATATCCCTTTACTTCTTTCTCTTCATCACCTCTCAACTACACTTCTAATATTTCCACTTTCATCCATCTTCTCTCCCTTTACCATCTCCTCAACAGTGGTATCTTCTTACATTCTGCTTCCCTCTGGATCACTATTGTTCTATTAATGTTGTAAAATGTTTGTCTACTCTACACAAAACCACACTAATCCATATCTATTAAATTTTGCAACACTGTTGCCATTCATTCAGCCATTATACATAACATTAAAATGGGCTTATATGAAGCTGTATCTCATGGGTCTTTACCGTCTTTAGGTATTACTGCCACCACAACGCTTTGTCAGAATGTTGGCATTTTCCCTCCTTTCAAATGCTGTTAAACAAAACCTTATAGATCTTTATCACTTTCTTCCCTCCTAGCGTCCAAACGTCCACTAGAATATCATCTATTCCAGGTTACTTTCCTGCTGATTACTTATACATCACTGGGAAAGGTTTCACTGGCAAAGTCTTTCTGTGAGCTTTATTATCATAAGACTGAGGAGCAGTGTCACCTTCTGCTTGATGGCACACTTTTTGTTGGCCAAACTTTGGTATATCTTCCTTAGCCTGCTCTGCATCAAAAAATTACTTTGATCTTTGAGGAAAAAATATTCTGAAGACAGCTAGATACAGCAACTTGAATGTCACATCTGCCTCTCGACTTTCCCTGATTGCCGGGATAAATTAGCTTCTCTTCTGCCTGGTTTACAGCAAATATTCATCTTCCACAAGCACACTGCTGTCTCCAGCTTTTAATATTTTCCCTTTTGTCACAGTTTTGTCAGTATCAACTTTTTCTGCTAGCAGGACTGCATCTTTAGTAATACTGGGTTTGGCTGCTTTCTTGTGGCCAGGTTTGAACCATATGAGATGTGGAAGGTTTTGAAGCATACACTCAATCTGCCCTTTCAATTAACAAATCCTGCTGCGGAATACCAGCTCAGCATTCATAAAATTAATACAGTTCTTTCCAATTTCTCTTGTGCAGGAGAAAATCTCAAGGTTTCCCTACATGTTCTGTTCTCTAATTCTACCATTTTTTGAAAAATTACTTCTTGAGAAGCGTCACACTCAGTCAGCCTTTTATTCATTTCGATCTGATTTTTGAAGTTTTATCAGCTCATTTAGAAATGTTTAAAGTGTCTTCCATTTTTTTCCAGCCTTTTGTTATTTGAGTTGATGTGAGTTGATAAAGTCCTTTCATGTTTTGTTTATTTTTATAATCTCTGAGCACATTTGACTTATTTTTTCCTCTAGATTACTGGAAGCCATCACTTGTACCAAAGCTGGACCCTGAACTGCTTTTTGCTGAACAGCTGCAGGACTCTTCCCAGTCAGTGTTTTCTCTTTACCTTTTCTATCTGATACTCTTTCAGTCTCTCTTAATTTCTTCTTTGCTGGCAACCAGGCAGTGTACTTACTAAACAGTAACCGAATTTACAAAACGTGACAGAGTTCCTGGTCCTTGTCGTTCAGTTTCTTTTTCACACTGGGAGAGCTGAAGTTAAGCTGCTGATCAGTGTGCAGTCATTTTGGAAAGCCTTCAGACTTATTATTGTGCATTCCATTATTACCAGAAATTCACACCTGTGGAAGCACTACAGCTTGCACATAAGTGTCATTTTTTTGGAACTGAACAGTATCACATAAATACATTTTGGAAAACAAATCAGTAAATGATCTTAAATAACATTTATTCATGATATGCATCTGATGCTTTATTTTTTATTTATTTTTGATTTAAGTGGGTAAGGGGGAATGAACTGCAAACACTTTTCTTCCCAAACACGGCTACAAAGGCAAGGGTAAGTAGAGTGCATGTGGAAAATCTGGAAGTCAGTTAATTGGCATGGTTATTTATTTTTGTGTGTTTATTTTTTTGTGGGGAGAGGTATGAAGAAAAATTACAAATGTTTGGATAGATCATGCAAACCACAAAGCATCACAGGAAATGCAAGGCAATCGAATCTTGAGATCATTTGTATCTTGCTCCTACCTAGTCTTAGACTGTACCTCCTTTTTCAAGTAGGTTAGATCAGTCAAGCCATGCATGCAATTGTGAATACTCATCCATTCATCCCGTTCCCATATGAAGGAAGATAATGTATCATACTGCTTACTTTGCAGCAAAGGTGGGGAAGATGCACTGTAATCAACTTATCGCTACACAGTGCTTTATTTATTTGCATATAAAGATTTAGATATGAGGCCTTAGTGCATGTGGAAGTACTTGATTTGTGGAGATAAAAAAATCCAGGTCCAGTGGGGCCCTAAAGGAAAAAGAAGGCAAGGCAAAGATCTCATCCTCAGGAGTATACAAGATTAAGAATAAAGGCAGAGTTCTTCCAGTCTTTTCGGGTAGCTTAGGAATTTTAAGCCAGTAGTCTTCTTAGAAACTCCTGGAGTCTTTCTAGCCATTTGACTTGTCTAGTAAAGTATATCCCAAAGGGGCAATGTATTCAATAATTGGCCTTCTCAATGCCGAATATAAGGGGACAATGACTTGCTTAGATCTGATGATTATCCTTAAACAATCAGTTGCGCGAAATAAGACTTTCTGATTACCACTGTTACATGATAATCAAAGCACACGGAATGATCAATCCACGTGCCAAGGCCTTAAAAATATCCTCATTTCATATGTTAGGTGGAGGGGTTGTCAACCAAATCTGACAATATTGCACTTTTTATTATTTAATTTAAGTCTATATTCAGTAGAGAGAGTAACTGGAGGTCAGGATTGAGGCATGGACCCTGCAGCTGACAGGCAGAGATATAACTCTCTGTTCCATTAAATAATAATTTCAAGGATCGTTAACACTGGCAACAGGTAATAAATTACCATGACTTGCATTCAGATGACAAACAGAACAATGCACTTGAAATGTACAGTTTTCAATTTATAATCAGGGTATACAGGTTGAAATTAGGAAAGCAATAATTTCATACTCACCTTAGGCCACAGCATGGAAGAGTGATGAATCTGAGGAGGGCTAAAAGCACCCGTAGAGGAAGGAGAGTAAATACATACAGGAAGGCATCCAGGCAGAGAAAATATCCAAAAAACATCAACTACGAAGTAAAAAAAAAGTATGTTAGAGTAAATAATACTTGTTGTACCTAGCAGAGTACACATGAATATAATGACACACACACACACACACACACACACACACACACACACACACACACACACACACACACACACACACACACACACACACACACACACACACACACACACACACACACATCACACTGACAGCCAGGAGATGGGTGTTAAAATGTTGAATTAACAAATATCAACATGTTCTGTGAATGCTCAGGGCATCACCCCAGAACAGAGCAAATGAATTGTAAGTATGTTTGCAGGGAGGCAAGCCCCCTGCACCTCCAACACTCCCTGCTAATTATATATACTATCTCAGAAAAGTACATTTGTGTACACTTACCATAGACGTAGATGTTCGAGTGTATTCACTGTTGCAGTCATCACATTTGGGTTATTTGCTTGCAGTAGCCCTCAGTCGGCCTGATTATCAATGTCTTGGGTCCTGCGTCAGTTGCCGTCTCATCTTCCGTGACGTCAGGTAGTCAGAGGTATAAAGCATGCAGCCGACGCCATTAGATCAGTTTTTCTTGCCCCAGATGCCAGGTGCCCTCCTAATGGGAAGCAATTTTATATATATATATATATATATATATATATATATATATATATATATATATACACACACACACACACATATATATATATATATATATATATATATATATATATATATATATATATACATATACACACACACACATATATATATATATATATATATATATATATATATATATATATATATACATATACACAAGGTTACACCGCCAGCAAAAATAAGCTTTTAAACATAGTAAAGGAGAGTAGAGGAATAGCCAAAAGAAGTCAGGGGGCTGGAGGGAGGGTAACCAGGACTGCAACAGTGAACACAATTGAACATCTACATTTATGGTAAGTGTACACAACTGTACTATGTTCTTCATGTTTCACTGTTGCAGTCATCACATTTGGGTAGATGCCCAAAGCTAAGGATGGGAGAAGGAATTTAGATACCATTAGGACCAGCTATAAGGCCCTACAAGACTGCAGTGGCTAAGCCAGCTCTATATTTAGAGAAAATTGGTAAATGGTAATGGTTGATGAAAGTATGTACAGAACTACAGGTAGCAGTTTATAGGATGTCCCTGGTAGGGACACCTCTGAGAAAGGCTGCAGAGGTAGATGCAGCCCTGGTTGAATGAAGTCTAATCCTATGTGGGATAGGTTTTCCATGGTGCTTATAGCAGAAATGAATGCAATGGCCTATCCATTTAGAAATGGCTTGCTTTGAAATAGCCTTCCCCTCTGCCCCTGCAGCAAATGCCATCAGCAGTTGTTCAGATTTCCTTTGAGGTTTAGTCCTGTCCAAGTAAAATCTAAGTTGTCTGTGCATATCTAAGGAGTGCAGTATCCGTTCCCCTTTGTTCTGTGGATTAGAAAAGAAGGTTGGCAAATGAATGGACTAATTAAGCGCCACACTGGATACCACCTTGGGCACGAAAGAGGGATTGGTCCTGAGGGAAACCCTGTCCGCATGAAAGATGATGAAAGGCTCCACTGCTATAAGGGCCTGTAATTCAGATACCCTTCTTGCTGAAGTAATTGTTAAAAGGAAGGCTGTTTTCTAAGAAAGGAATTGTAACTCTGCATTTGCAGCTGGCTCAAAAGGAGGAAGAGTGAGTTTTTCCAATACAAGGTTAAGGTCCCAGGCTGGAGTTGGGGCTCTCCTGGGTGGTCTTAAGTTTTTGGCCCCTCTGAGGAACTGCTTCAGCAGTGGATGAGAGAAGAGGGGTGGTTCTGTGTTGTAATGAGCTGAAATGGCTGAGGCGTGAATTCTGATGGAGGAAAAAGAAAGGCCCTTGTGAAGCATCTCAGTTAATCATTGAAGAATCTGAGGTAAATTGGGCGCTGCTGTTCCCATCCCTTGAGTTTGGTTCCAGGCACAGAATCTTTTCCATTTTTCAGCATAAGATTTTCTAGTACTAGGCCTCCTTGCCTCCAAAATGACATCCAACACTTGTTTACTGACGGATGGTAACGAAGAGATTAGGTAATTAGCCAGGCTGCCAGGTTCAGGGTTTGAAGCTGAGGGTGCAGAATCTGACTCTCCTGCTGCGACAGCAGGGTAGGGGACTGAGGCAGGTGTCATTGAGCCAGCAATGACAAATTGCACAAGAGGGGTACCAGTGTTGGTGTGGCCAGTCTGGTGCAATCAGTATTATCCTTGGTTTGTCCTGTTTGATCTTTAGTAGTACTTTGAAGTGGAAAGGCCGAGGAGGAAACGCATAAACTGACAGATTTTTCCAGGTGAAGGACAGACCATCCACTTTCCAAGCTTGTTTGTGGAGAGTCCTTGTGCAGAATGTGTCCAATTGGTAGTTCTGGGGGAGGCAAACAGGTCTATATCTGGGCTCCCTCATTTGTTGATCAACATGTTAAAAGTCTTTGGTTCTAGTTTCCACTCGTGTGGGTCCATGAGATTTCTGCTTAGTTTGTCTGCCAGTGTATTTAGTTTTCCTAGCAGGAATTGAGCCTGAAGATGCACTTGGTAGCTCAAGGCTGTGTTCCACAGAGCCATGGCTAGTCTGCAGAGGGGGTATGAATGGGTACCCTCCTGCTTGTTTATGTACCACATAACAGTGGTGGTGTCCGTATTTACCATTAATTGTCCTGGAAGAATGTAGTCCTTGAAGGCTGTCAGAGCATTCTGTACAGCTAACATTTCTTTTTGATTGATATGCAGGTGCATTTGACTTGGGTTCCACTTGCCCTGAATGCACTTCCCTGCCAGGTGAGCCCCTCATGCAAAGTCTGATGCATCTATTGTTAGGGTTTGGGCAGTAGGGGGTAGAGTGAAAGGTAGTCCCTTGTTTTGGTTGCAGGCCTCTGCCCAGCAAAAGAACTCTAACCGTAGGCAAGGTATGATAGGAATCATTGCTTCTAGATCCTGAGAATGTTGACACCATAGGCTTTTTAGATACCATTGTAGTTTCCTCATATGCAGTCTTGCATATGGAATTAGTAGAATGCAGTAGGCCATGAATCCCAAGGCTTGCAGTATTTGTCTTGCAGATTGCAGGGTTTTTGTGGCCATTAGTTTGAAGTAAGTTGTCAAATGAATTTGTTTCTCTGGTGTGAGGAAAGCCATCTGGGAAGTTGTGTTCAAGCTTGCTCCCAGGAATATAATATGTTGACAGGGTACCAGATGTGATTTCTTTTTGTTTATGGTGTACCCCAGACAAGTAAGCACCTTTTGTACAAATGCCAGATGATTCAAAAGTATGTCCTGGCTTTCTGCCTGAATTAGACAATCATCCAGGTATGGGTATATCTGAATATTTCTTTGCCTGCAAAATGCAATGACTGGAGCTAGGCACTTTCTGAATACCCTGGGTGCAGGTAGATAAGCCAAATGGCAGTGCAGAGAACTGATAGTGCATGTAGCCTGCTTTGAAGTGTAGGTATCGTCTGCAATATTCCCTGATTGGGATGTGCAGGTAGGCTTCCTTTAAATCCAGTGTTGCCAACCAGGCATCTTTGCCTATAATAGGAAGTAACTGATGAAGAGTTAGCATCTTGAATTTTGGAATCAGCATAAAGGTGTTTAAGATAGAAAGGTCCAGGATAGGATGCCATGAGTTGTCTTTTCTGGGTACCAGGAAAAATCTTGAGTAGAAACCTCATCCCTTTTCCTCTTCTGGTACAGTTTGAATAGCCTGTATGCTTAAGAGAGAGAGTACTTGCTTTTGAGCCTCTGCCCACTGATTTGGGGGTAGATCTGGCCAGCCGTTTGGGGTTGGTAATGAGTGAAAGTGAAATCTGTATCCTTGGGAAACTATATTTAAAACCCATTTGTCCTGAGTAATGAGTTCCCAGTTTTTTGCCTGCAGAGCAATCTTTCCCCCTAAAGGAACAGTCAGTTGAGAAGTGCTTGGAAGTTTTAAAGTCAAGTCATTGAGACAGTTTACCATAGGGGGAGTCTTACTACTCCCTCATTTGGAAGTGGAAGCCCCCCCACTGCTTAGTCCTGTGCGTACCCCGAGACTGAAGCCTGGGTGTTCTGCTGGTACTGGGTTTGGACTGATAAGGCCCGGAAGAGAAAGGAAAAGACCAGTTCTTAGAGGGCCAATGTCTACTAAATCTTGGAGGCTGTACTTGTAGGAAATCTTTTAACAGTTAGCATAGATTTAGCTTTTTCTTCAATCTTTTTAAGAACGTCTTCTGCTTTGTTGCCAAACAGGCAGTCCTGATGTAAGGGAGCATCCAGCAATTTAGCTTTAACATGATCTGGCAAAGATTGCTCCTTAACAAAGCATGCCTTCTAGGTACAGACCCAGTGACAGCAGCCCTGCAGGATGCCTCTAGTGAATCAAAACCACATTGCAAAGTATGCTTTCCAACCTGTTCAGCAGAATGCATTAAATCCTGTAAATCCTTATTTTCAGCACAGTCAGGAATCAACATCATTTTCTGTTTAAGCAATCCAATAATACGCTGCTGATACTTTAACATATGAAACTGGCAGTTTAAGGCTATTGGCCAAAGCTGCAGAAGTGTATACTTTCTTACCCCATCTATTCAGTGCCCAGTAGTCTCTATCAGAAGGGGTAGGATTTTTGGCAGTAGTAGCCTTAATGCCCTTAGGTTCCTGTGAAATGATCTCAGGATCCGCAGTAGGATTTTTAAAAAGGAACTTGTGAGAGTCAGGGACCCTGTAATATTTATCAGGTTTTCTGGGAGCAGGAGGTCAGGGGCCAAGCCAGATTCCGAAAAGGCATCATGAACAATGTCTAGTACAGAGGGATAGCTAAGGCCTGTGTTGGGGCAGGAGTAAGAAATCCCTAAGCCTCTTTTTAGAATCAGAGTAATCCTGGCTTTCTCAGTGAAAGTGCTCCCTAAGAATATGCAGGATTTCACCAAAAGATAAATCCTCTGGGGGGTGGGGGGTGGGGGGGGGTGGAGTCCTCTGCATCAGAATCCTCATATGTAGATAAGGGTAAATATTGGTCATCAGAGGAAGCAGAAATTTCAGAATCCTGGTCAGAAGTATCATAAGCAAATTCAGCCCTAGGTCTCTTAGAGGGGGAAGGTTGGTTCCCCTGATTAAAGTAATAAGGTCTTCAGCCATTCTTATTTGTTTTTTTAGGCATAGAGGCCTGACCATGCAGTCTGGGCATCGGTTTTCTAGGGATAGTTCGAATTTTATGCCTTGATGAAGAAGATGGTGTCTGTTTAATATGCAAGTCAGTAGGCCTGAATACACCCTCAGAAGCCGGTGCCTGCACAACGGCTCCGGACCCATCCAAGGTAGAGACATCCGCAAGTTCCACAGTTGAAGCATCTCGCAGCATACCGGACTCTGAATGGGTCTCGGTAGGTACTAGGCTATCGGCCCAAAGGCCTACATAAGCCTAGCCAACAAGGTTCCATGGCTTACGACACCCAAGAAGGTTATTTTCATGTGCCACTGTCGAGCAGAGACACAGAAGTGATCCCCGGGGTTTATTTCCCATTTCCCATCCACTCATCAAGATTTTTCTTGAAGAGTGCTAATGAAGAACTTTGCTTGACACAGATGGGTAGCTTGTTCCAGAGTACAGGAAGTCTCTGGGACAGGAATCTATCCCTCCAGCGTGACCTGTTTATTGTGGTGACAAGGTTTAGGTCCCTAGAGCGTGTAGCTCAGAGGGAATGGGATTTCTTTAGGTGTAGCATGTCCAACAGCTCTGGTTTGACATAGCTTTATATGTTAGGTAGAGATCACCTCGGAGTAGGAGATGTGCTACGGAGTAAAGCTGGAGTTTTTTGAGGTGGTCAGCATAGGGCATTTGTTAGAGGCCAATAACCCTCTGTGAGGTACTTCTGTGGCCTTTCCAGCTGCTGCAGATGTCTTGTGAGGTACATTCTAAAAGGGGCGTTGTACTCTATAATGGGTCTAATGACTGTCGAGTAGAGGGGAACAATAACCTCTTTTTTTCTGGATGAGAACCCTTTTATGATGAGGTGTGCCACGTAGAAGGTCTTACTGACTACTGTGGCGATGTGACTACCAAAGGAGAGACTACTGTCCACCTGGGTCCCAAGGTCTCATCACGCATTCGGTGTTAAGTAGACTGCTGCCTATGTGGTAGTTCATGGGTACAGAGTCTTTACCAAAGGGGATGGCACTGCACTTTTTGACATTGAGCTTCAGGCCATGGCTCTGACACCAGGCATCTGTCTCAATGAGGCCCTTCTGTAGGATGTCCACATTTGGGGACTTGACTATGGCTCCTAGTTTGCAGTCATCTGTGAACTTCATTAGCCAGAGGCCTTCTGTGTTAGCCTGTACTTCAGATAAATAGATACCAAACAGGAGAGATCCCAGGATGGAACCCTGTGGTACTCCACTTGTCACTGCTTTGAGGTCAGATTTGGAGTCTGCAACTTTTACAGTGTGGGTTTTGTCAGTGAGCCAGTTGGCAACCCATCTTGTGACGTAGGGATTTATATCTAGTTTAGTGAGTTTAGCTATAATTCCAGAATGGGGGATGGTGTTGAAAGCCTTGGCGAGGTCAAGATAAGCTTTGTGAACCACCTTACCCTCATCCACGGCTTTGGTGATTGCCTCAAAGAAGTCGATCAGGTTCGGGAGGCATGTTCTGCCTTTCACAAACCCGAAAGTACAGTTTTGTACCTACCATAAATGTAGATGTCCGAACTGGATAGCATCTGCAGTCATAACAGCTGGGTTGTCCTGTCGTCAGGCAGCCCTTCAGTCGGCCGGATTCCAAAGTCCGGGTCCGCTTCGCTGATGTCGCACTTCACCCGACGTCATCTCTGTGGGTCTTCGGGTATAAAAGCATCAGCCGACGCCATTTTCCTCAGTGTTTCTTGCCCCAGATGCCAGAAGCCCTCTTGGAAGGCTAAAATTTTTTGGAAAGAATGCCAATGTTTCCAAAAAAGATATAGATAAACACAAAAATAAGCATGTATGTACATATATACAAACAAATACACCATAAAGACTCCCCACCAGCTAGCTATTGGGGGTAAACACCCTAGGAGTACCACAGAGGGAAGGAGGGAGGGAGATTGACTGCAGATGCTATCCAGTTCGGACATCTACATTTATGGTAGGTACAAAACTGTACTAAGTCCTTCATGGATGCATCTGCAGTCATAACAGCTGGGTAGAATACCATAGCCAACTAGGGAGGAGGATAAAGGAAGATTATGGTGTGTTTAGGATCCCTTGCAGTACAGCAGTGGCAAACCCTGCTCGGGATCTGGAATATAGAGGCAAATTATAATGCTTGGCAAATGTATGCACGGAGGTCCAAGTAGCCGCCTCAATAATGTCTTTGGTTGCCACTCCTCGTAAGAAGGCTGTGGTAGTGTTGCCCTTGTAGAATGAGGTCTTATGTTCTGTGGAATTGGTTTTCCATGGAAGGAGTAACAGAATCGAATGCAATTTCCTATCCATTTGGAGATTGTCTGTTTGGAAATAGCTCTTCCTTCCCTTCCTGTTGCATAGGCTACAAAAAGTTGGTCAGTCTTTCTGTTGCTTTTGGTTCTGTCCAAGTAGTAGCGTAGCTGTCTATGTACATCCAAGGTATGCAATATTCTTTCCCCTCTGTTTTGTGGGTTGGGAAAGAAGGTAGGGAGGTGGATTGCCTGGTTTAAGGACACTCTGGATACCACCTTAGGCATAAAGGTTGGATTAGTCCTCATGGACACTCTATCTTGGTGGAAGATTAGGAAGGGTTGCACTGCCATTAAGGCCTGTAGTTCTGAAACCCTCCTTGCTGAAGTAATTGCCAGTAGGAAAGCAGTTTTCCATGACAGATGTTGTAGGTCTGCTGTTGCTGCTGGTTCAAAGTGATAGTGTCAACTTTTCTAGTAGTTTAAGTCCCAAGCTGGCAATGGTGGTTTCCTTGGAGGTTTTACATTCTTGATTCCTCTGAGGAACTGTCTGAGCAGAGGGTGTGAAAAAACAGGTGGATCAAAGCTGTATTCTGCTGAAATAGCTGATGCATGTATCTTGATGGAGGAGTAGGACAGGCCTGAATAGAGAAGATCGGCCAGGTACTCCAGAATGTTAGGCATATCTATGTTTGACACATCTTTTCCTCTTTCAGAACTCCAAGTGACAAACCTTTTCCATTTTCCAGCGTAGTTCCTTCTTGTTGAAGGTCTGCGTGCTTCAAGAATAATGTCTTTAACTCTTTGGGAAAGTTCTTGATTAGCTGCTGCTATGTGATGTTCCATGCAGTCAGTTGTAACGCTTTCAGGTTTGGATGTATGGAGCTGTAGTTGTTCTGGGTTAGCATCAAAGGCATCAGGAGTATTGGCCACATATTGTTCCGAGACATGCTCCTCAGCAGTGGGTACCAGTGTTGTCTTGGCCAGTTTGGAGCTATCAGGATTATCCCTGGCTGTTCTTCCTTGATTTTTAGTAATACTTTGTGTATCAAGGGAAAGGTGGGAATGCATATGCTGTTAGGCCTTTCCAGCTGGAGAGAAAATCCACTTTCCATGCTAGTGGGTGGAATGTCCTTGTGCAGAATTTTTGGAGCTGGTGATTGTGAGGTGATGCGAATAGATCTATCTGAGTCATTCCCCATTTCTTTGTGATGGTCTTGAAGATGTCCGGGCAGGTGCCATTCGTGGGCATCTGATGTGGTTCTGCTTAATATGTCTGCTAGAATATTTTCTTTTCCTGGTACAAATATTGCCTGTAGCTGGATGTTGTAGCTGAGTGCCAGGGTCCACAGTTCCAAAGTCATTCTGCATAGGGGGTAAGAATGAGTGCCTCCCTGTTTGTTGATGTACCACATGACTGTGGTGTTGTCTGTCCTTATCATCAACTGGCCCTCTTTGAGAAATGGTCTGAACTTTTGAATTGCCAGTTTTACTGCCAGCATTTCTTTTAGGTTGATGTGCAGGTGAAGTTGATCCTGAGTCCACAATCCTTGCATGCTTTGTCCATCATGTGGGCCCCCCATCCTAGGTCTGAAGCGTCTGTTGTGATGTTCTGGCTTGCTTGACCTCTGCGAAAGGGAAGGCCTGGGTTTGACTGGCATGCCTGAGCCCACCATAGGAACTCCTGTTTTATGCATGGAATTAGTGGGATTTCTGTTTCTAGGCTGTGCCTGTGCTGGGACCATAAATTCCTTAGGTACCACTGTAGTTTTCTCATATGAAGTCTGGCAAATGGGACCAAAATTATGCATGATGCCATGAAGCCCAAGGCCTGCAGTACCTTTCTTGCTGTTAACTTGTTCAGTTTTGTTAGTGCCAAGAAGTAAAGGGAGTTCTTTTGTTTTTCTGTAGTTAGGAATGCCATTTGTCTTACTGTGTCCAATTCCGCTCCCAAGAATGTCCTTGTTTGGGATGGTATCAGCCTTGACTTTTGTAAATTGACTGTGTATCCCAGTGCTTGTAGCAAGTAAATGACCCTTTGTAAATCTGTTGTCAACTTGCTTTTGTTGTCCCCTTGTAGCAGGCAGTCGTCCAGGTATGGGTAAATTTGAATTCCCTAGTCTGCAATGGGCGATTACTGATGCCAGGCATTTTGTGAATACTCTAGTAGATAAGCCAAAAGGCAATGCTGAGAATTGATAGTGCTCTGATCCTGCAAGAAATCTGAGGTATCTTCTGCAGATTGGTCGAATGGGGACGTGCAGGTATGCCTCCTTGAGATCTAGAGTTACCAGCCAACACTCCTTGCCCAGCATGGGAAGAAGTTGCTGTAGGGTCAGCATTTTGAATTTTGGTACAATGATGTATGTATTTAAGGTGGACAGGTCGAGAATTGGTCTCCAACTTTTTTCCTTTCTTGGAACTAGGAATAGTCTGGAGTAGAACCCCTTTCCTTGCTCTGCTGTTGGTACTTTTTCCACAGCTCTCATGTTTGTTAACTCCATTATCTGTTGTAGAGCTTCTGCTTTCTGATTTGGAGGTAGATTTGGCATTCCTCTTTTGACTGGTAAAGTGTGGAAGTGAAATCGGTAACCTTGATCAATGGTTTGTAAAATCCACTTGTCTTTTGTTATGTGGTGCCAGTTCTTTGAAAATAAGGTTAACTTTCCGCCTAGAGGAGCTGGTATTTGTTCCCTGGTAGGCGGATTTAGGATTAAGTCACTGTGGCTGTGCTGATGTAGTGGCAGTGGTTGTGTCTGAGCCTCTGTTGTTACCTTGCCACTGTCGTCCTCTGTAGGCACCACCTCTAGATTGGTTTCTGCCTCTGGAACGTCTATTCCTGCCCTTTGAAATCTTGTGGAGTCAGGAAAGGACCAAGCAGGCCAGTTCCTGCTAAACCTTGGGGGTTGAAGAAATCTTTAACCGTTTGAACTAATTTTGCTTTTTCTTCCATTTTCTTTATAACCTGCTGGGCAGGTGTACCAAACAAACTTGTCTTATCCATAGGAGCATCTAGCAACTTAGCTTTAACATGATCCGGTAGAGCTTGCTCCTTTAGCCATGCATGCCTTCTTATCACTGTGCCAGTCATGGCTGATCTAAATGAAGCCTCCAGTGCATCATAGCCACATTTTAAAGAATGGCTACTAACCTGTTGTATGTTATTTACCATTTCTAATACATATTTCTTGTCAAGAGATTCATCAGTGGTTATCTTTTTAGTTAACTGATCAAGCATAAACTCTTGGTATTGTATCATGTGAAATTGACAGTTTAAAGCTCTAGCTGAGAGAGTAGCTGAAGTGTAAACCTTTTACCCCATCTGTCTAATGACCTTGCTTCCCTTTCAGAAGGAATAGGGTTTTTAGCTATGGTCGCGCTACTGCCTTGGGACCCTGGGATATAGATTCGGGTCTGCAAGAGGGGCCTTGTAAAGGTGGTGATGAGTATCTGGCACCCTGTAAAATCTGTCTGGTTTGGCAGGGCTGGGGCAATGAATCTGGAGCAGAGCAGACATCATTGAAAGCATCATCTACCACAGAGAGAACAGGAGGTATAGCTAAGGGCCTGTGCTGTGGAAGGCGTGAAAGGTTCTAAGTCTTTTTCTGGAATCTGAAAAATCTTGTTGCTGCCATTGGAAATGCTCTGCATGGCATGTAAGGTTTCCCCAAAGGAGAATTCTTCTGGAGGAGAAGCTGGAATAGATTCTTCAGCATCAGAATCTTCAAAATTGGAGAAAGGGGCCTCTGGCTGGTCAGTTATGTCTGATTCATCAGAATCATCAGAGGACACTGGCTCAGGGGCTCTGCCCTAGGTCTCTTCTCTGGGGGCTGAGAGGCCCTGTCTGGGTGAGATTGAGATCCTCTAATTAATGAAATTAAATCTTCTGCCAAAGTAAGCATTTGAGAACTAGAAGAGGGCCTGGTTGAGGGGGTTTAACAGGCACTGTTTTAGTCTTGGCTGCTTTAGCTTAATGGACATGGCTGCTGGAGGCCTAGCAGCACCACGTGCTGGGGTAGAGACATCCAAGGAATGGTGTCTGATAAGTCATTGGCAGCCGAGTGGATAAAACTTCTGGTTGGTTCAAGAATTGTAGCAGGGGCCTCAGCTGTAGAGATAGATTCAGCTGTACTTTGATCAGTTTTTGTTTAAGCATGGTTTGGCAGAAGTGTAGTCGAGGGAAGCACAGGCGAACAGGCTGCTACGTGCTGGGCCTAAACAAGGCAGACAGTAAGAGTGGAAATCTTTATGAGGTATTTGTTTCACAGGTTAAACAATTATTAACTTTTTCTGACATCGGCTGAGGCAAGAAAGAGTCCTAGCTTTAGAAGTCTTCAAGTAGTATTCGGAAGTAATCTCGACCGACCGCGCGAACAGCTTCTGCGCAAGAAAGACTGAGGAAAATGGCGCTGATGCTTTTATACCGAAGACCCACAGAGATGACGCCGTGAAGTGCGACATCAGCGAAGCGGACCCGGACTTTGGAATCCGGCCGACTGAAGGGCTGCCTGACGACAGGACAACCCAGCTGTTATGACTGCAGATGCATCCATGAAGGACATCTGGGTGGGATCCAGAGCTTGGAGGTTACCAATGTCTTTGAGTTTACTATCAAAATGTCGAAAGTTAAAATAAAATGTGTACGTATTAGCGAAGTGTTTCACCGAAAGTACACATTTCCGTATGTACATAATGTCGAAAATAGCGAGCGACATTTTCAACAATTAACAGCACTCCCACCCTTCCCTTAACTCCCTACCTAACTAGCCTAAATTCCCCCCACACCCCCGCTAACTTAATATTCCAACTCCGAGATTGCACTACAGTGAGGAATGGGATGTATTTCCCTAAACGCACTGTACCACGATCCCCTTACATGAGCTAACATTATAATTGCGAATGCACAGTCCATTCACAATAATAATGGTCGCTCACATAACCTGCCGAACTATGAAGTATTCGAACATATGTTGTTCGAATACTTCATAGCCGTGCAATTGCACTGCGAAATTGTGATAGTAAACCATGTCTTTGTTTAGGAGTTCCATGATGATACGTTCCATGGCCTTGCAGACCAGGCCTTTCAGGCTAATAAGCCGATATTTCCCAGGATCAGTGGTGGCTCCCCCTTTGTGGAGTGGGATAACTGTTGCTGTGTGCCATTCAGTGGGCACAAATCTGATGCAAAGCTATTAATGAACATGAGGCCTAAGTGGGGAGCCAGTTCTTTCTGAAGTATATGTAAAACGCAGCCTGGAATGTTGTCTGGTCCTATGGATGCTGTGTTTTTGGCTTTAGAGAGTGTAGCTTTTACCTGAGTAGTTGTGATTACAGGGACTCTGCATTCTTCCTGTATAGATATGGGCCCTTTAGGGGGTGAGAGGGGGGTAAAGTTAGCACTGAACCTATCTGCCAGGATGTTGGCAATATCAGTTGGTTCTGTAATTTTCGTGCCTTTGTGCTATAACTCATTGCAGATTTGGGTGTTGCCATCTAGATTCTTGACATAGCTATAGAATGCTTTGTGGTTGGTCCTTGGATTTAGTGGTGATTTTGTTTTCGTAGCTAGCTTTGGAGGATCTTATAAGGGATCTCAGCTTTTTACTGAGGCTGACCAGGGAGCTCCTCCATTCATGGGATTTTACTCTCTTTTGCAACAGTTTCTTCCTTCTGTTGTACAGTTTGTTTATGGCAGGGGACCACCAGATTGGCTTCCTTTTTTTGGAAGATAGCGTCTTGGTTCTGTTTGGGAAAACACGATCCATGCACTTGTGTAAGTGCTTATAGAGTGCATTTGTGTAGGATTCAGTAGTAGTAACTGTACTGTCCCATCTGCATGGGTGTCATGACGTTCACCACTTCTGTTTTAAGAAGCATGAAGTTGGCTTTGGAGAAATTTTTTTACTGTGGTTTCCTTAATGGGGGGTGGGTACAGGATGTGAATATCAAGGGTGATAAGCTTATGATTGGATCAGACCAACGAGGAGTTGACTTCAGGTGTGGAACACCGGTCACTCATGTTGGTAATAACTAGGTCTAGGATATTGTTGCCCCGGGTGGGGGTGTGGATAAGTTGATCTAGGGCATTGGAGTTTATGAATTCCAGCAAGTGTTGAGCTAAGGAGTTGGTACACGAGTAGGTTTCCCAGTTAATGGTGGGTTAGTTGAAGTCACCCATTATTAGGGTGTTTGGTTGAACCCTAATATTTTCCAATACATCAAGAAAAGAGGAGTGGGAATCCTGGGGCATGGTGGGGGATCTGTAGCAAGCTATAATTTGGAGTGCAGTTTTTCACAGAGTTAGTTGCACTTGGATAACCTCAGATGCATTATGCTGAGCAACTAGCCTGGAGTTGTGGATATTCTTAATGAATATGGACAAACCTCCACCTTTGGTGTTTCGGTCCAGGTTACATGGCCGAAAAGTGTGGTATAGAGGCCTGCGAATCTGAAGTAACAGGTATCAGTGTCTGCGAAAGCGCCTCACTGAGTACCGGTTAACTGGTGACTGGCTTATAAGCGTCGCTGGCAGCTTTGGACCTAGGCGGGCTATCTCTGTCTTTATCTTTGCGTTTTTTCAGAATGTCGGTAGTCGGATGGCTTACCGAAGACATATCTGGATAATTGAACCGAGCACCAAAATATTTAGAAACGTAAATATACAGACGACGAACAGTTCGTTACTTAAATAAGGCACAAAACCGACAGCGAGGTATGTCGTGGTCAGGGCCTAGGCAAGGAATACAGTACGAAATAAAATCTTTGTGAGGTATTTGCATTCCACAAGAAATACAATTACTGACTTTTATTGACATCGGTTTAGAGCAAGAAAATGTTTCCCGAACGGGGTACTTCGCTTTAGTTGAAGACTTCGGTTCTGAAACTCGAAAACGAAAATTTCAGGAGTCTGCCAACCGGCACTTGCGAACTGCTTCTGCTTCAGGCACCGCACGGCAGGGAAGACTGATGTAATGGCGTTGGCTGCATGCTTTATACCCCTGACTACCTGACGTCATGGAAGATGAGACAGCAACCGACGCAGGACCCAAGACTTTGATAATCGGGCCGACTGAGGACTACTGCAAGCAGATAATCCAAATGTAATGACTGCAACAGTGAAACACGAAGAACATGTGCACAATCCCCAGGGAAAGGAAATATTCCCCTACCCAGGCACTGCCAATCTTGCACACATGTCAACCATCTGTCTGCACTGACCAAACAGGTATTGGCACCGTGTCTGTTCAACCAGGTGTAGAATACCCATATCCACATAGTATATAGCTTACAATAACTAATGTGCATATGCCTTATCACACCAGGAAGAGGTTTTACTGAAAACATTTTTTAACTATGTAAGGTGCTGTGTTAGGTAACATGAAGAGACAAAATGTTAGCAGAGGCACATGAAAAGTATTTACAAAGAAGCAAGTCTACTGTATTCAAGTTTCTAACACATGAAAAGACAAATAATACTCAACCAACCCTTACCACTCTAAACTCCCATTCGTGTAACACTGAAAACTTATTTCACTCATCTACAAATTGACTTATGTATGATGGTACCCAAGTATTGAGTTCTACAGATGCAGCTGCTAAACCTCTCACTACTGGCAACAGAGCTCCTCACCATCTACTTGGTAGCAGGCTTGTTCAGAGGCCCATCTAGGGTGGGGTAAAGTGACAGCTGCCCTTGGTGCAAGGTGTTAAGGGGCAAGATATCCAACAGACAGAATTGTTAGCACAAACACAGTACCAGTACTTGGAGAAAAATATCAACATGGTATTCACACCCATAGCTGGAGCACATTGTATGTGGTATTTTAACTGTAACAAGCAGTTTGTTAAATTTGCAGAAAGCAGCTTGCTATAGTTTGAGAGTGGAAGAGCCCCCTAATCTTTAACTTAAAAAGTTGGGGGGATGGGAGGTGCTAAATCAGGGAACTGCAGAGGGTGCCTGATAACCTACTATGGTTCTGGGATTTTTTGCCAGCTTCCCCTCAGATGCAGTCTTAATGAATCCAGCATAGTTCCATTTCATGGAAATTCTCTACAAATAAGATCACAAACCTTTGGTACATAACTGTCGCCTATTCATGAAACAAAAGAGATTATTCATTAAACATGGTGCATACACCTGTTCTAAATTCACTTCATTTATACCTTTCTCATCTCATGGGTAACATCTGTAACATCCTTGAAGGCGAAAATGCCGAGGTACCAGATGCTTACAAGTGAATTCAGCTTCTAAGTTTACATGGCTCTTTCTGTTTTTGTGTGGTGCTACTTTGGAGTTTTGATAACATTTGTAACTCTGCCCCACAAGCAGTTTCATACCATTTACACCTCATAAAGGACCACTTACACAACAGTTATACAGTTGTGGAAGTAAACTTACCATAGCAGTAGAGGTCTTAATAGATCATTGTTGCAGTAGCCTGAGCTGCATGGGAGATCCTACCAGTGATCAGGCCAGCAAGCCAGCTTCCATCAATACATCCCACCCACTGCACAGCATGAAGAAGGTAGGATAAGTAAGGAGTTATAGTGTCAAAACTTCAGAGCTTTCTTGTCTCAGAACAGGGAAGCAACAGGGCCACCAAAGTAAATATGTAATAAGAAAAACAAAGAAAAACACAAAGTCGTCACCCTAGCAAAAAAACAAAAGAAGAGAAATAGAAGAAAGGTGCTGGTACTACAACAGCAATCTATTCAAACATCTACTGTTATGGATGATCAGTTTACTTACACAACTGTACTACATTCATCATTAGATCACAGTTGCAATAGATTAAGCAATATGGGATGAATACCAGCACTTAGAAAGAAAGTGAGCAGAAGTAAGATTGACGGTCCAGAAGCCCCTGGACAACAGTCCTAGCCAAAGCTGCTCTGGACCTAGAGAAAGAATCCAATCTGTAATGGTTTTTAAACTTATGGATAGACGACCAAGTTGCTGCATCTAGTATATTTCTAAATTCCATCTCTTTCAAAATGCCACAGACACAGCCAAAGCCCTGATAAAGTAGGCCCTGACTTTAGCTAGAAGTATGTTACTAAGGTAAGAAAAGCAAAAGGCAATAGCATGAGACAATAATTTAAAAACTGCCTATTTGTATACGTGTCCCCTTTTCCTACCTTTGTAAAAAATAGACAGCTGGAAGGCAGTCCTGAAGGTTTTGGTCCTGACAGTGTAATACTGGAGTTAACTACGGATATCCAGCATGTTAAAACTTATTTGCCCCTTATTTTTAGTCTCGGAGAAGAAAACAGAGAAATGAATATCCCAGTTTTACGTAAACTCAAACAACCATAAGCATAAAAGAAGGATGTGTTCTCAAAGTAACTTTATTTTTATGAAAAATAAACTGATGACCCCCTTAAGAGCTTGTAACTCAGATACTCTTCTTGCAGAAATCAGAACTATGAGTAAAGTACAGTTGTGCAAGTCACACTCAGTAGACGTTCGAATTCCTCACTGCTGCAGTAGCTTTTGGTTTTATGAGTAACAGCTTGTCTAGGATACAACAACCAGTCGGCTTCACAAAGTTCTGGTTCCTTCCCACACCTACAATTTCAGGACTTTCTTGTCCATAAAGATATAAAGCATTTACTCATCCTGAGCCTCCAATCATTCTCACTCCTGCCTTTGGCTATACAAGTTTGATTACCAAAGCCTATGAAACATGCGAGGAAAAAGGATAAAGACCTGGAGAATGGCAGTAGCAAAGCCAGTCCTGGATGTGGAAAAGGAATTTGGTTTGTAACTGCTCACCCCAACCTCTATACTTCTAACATAATTAGACATATGGCTATCATAAAGGTCATCAATTAATCTGCTTTCCACACAACCTATTAACTATGATATTAACATGTTCTGCCCTACCTAGTTCTTCCCCCCACCTCCTTTTCTTTGAAATCCTAAGCACTAATCACAGTCTTATGTATTCGACAAAGCCACTAATACATCTTTTCAAATGCTAAATGTTCAACATCTACTAATGCATAAGTATTTTTCACACTGTAACAGTTTGCCTTAATTTAAAATGATGCACGCTCATTAGCAAATTAATGTGCAACTGTTAATCTGCATTGCTTAATGTTTATTTGTGTATACTACTGAATGCCTGTTTAAAAGTGTTTGCAATATATTGGAGCTTTTCTTTCTGGTCCTCCACTGAAAAGAGGATTTTGACTAAACCCATAAACAGAAATCTAGTAAACAAAAGCAAAATAAATAAATAAATACATAAAATACTACTTTGCAAAATTACGTAGTTAGGATCATGTTGCTGCTTCTAAAATGTTCTTAGAGTCCATCCCTTTCCAGTAATGCCAAAGTATACACCGAGGCTCTAGTAAAATGTTCCTTGATACTGCCTGTAACAGGCTTGCCATGGTAGGAATAACTAAAAGCAATAGCTGAGGACAACCACCTTGAAATAATCTGCTTTGACGTAGGTTGTCCTTTCTTTGTCCCATCCTAAGAAGTAAACAGCTCATCTACTTTTCTAAAGGACATAGTTCTGTCAAGATGTACCTGAGCACCATGGACATCCAAAATACATAGAATCCTTTCTCCCTGGTTCTAAAGATCTGGATATTACACTGGGAGACTGGCGGCACGATTCAAAGTAAGCTCTGAAAATACTTTGTTCATAAATAAGGTATTTCTTTTTAATGGGATCCTCTCTATGAAGACAAAATAGGTTCATCCTCTATGATAGCTTACAACTCAGACACTCTTTTTGCACATGATGTACATGTGATGAACCTTAAAATCAACCTGATGAGCCAGTTCAAAGAGAGACATAACTAAGATCCCAAGAAGAAGCCATCTCTTTTCTAAGTGGTCTAAGTTGCAAAACTCCCTTCAGAAACTGTTTTACTAAAAATTAAGGTGAAAGGGGACAATCCATGGCAGCCATGCGGAAATGGTTGCTAGATGAACCTTGACAGAACAATAAGAAAGGCCAAATTATTTATAATTTATTTATTTCAGTTTGTTAACCGGGAAAGTCCCACACACATTTATGAACCAGTGGTACACAATCCCTGACGGGGCCCTGGTTATTGGATAGGCACCAACTACAAAATTATATCCACTCGTCAATATATTTACTACTAGCCGGCTTTCCTGCTCCCTTTAGTACCTGCTGCACACCCACATAAAAGAGGCACCTAAAAGGTATCAAAATTGAATCATCCAGGCAGTTGAAGTTGTTTGCGAATGGGAGCATCAAACTCCCTTTAATTTGTGTGAGTAGGTCCATTCTGTGAGGAACCAGGAAATGCAACCACAATTCGCAAAAGCGACGTGGTATACACAATAAAAATGAAAAACACACAAACCAAAATGTTCTACACAAAAAGAAACAATCCTTTAATAATAATAAAATGATAAAACATCAGCGACTAAGCGCTTTCGCCTGCTATAATCAAGGAATCATCAGGGTCAAAGGAACTAGCTCCCAGCACCCATATACAAGGGAAATGCAGACTGACATCATCTCTATCAATAAATATTCATGAATAATATCTAGTAAATAAACTGAAATGCCTGTACATAAGTTTGTATATATGTGTGTGTGTGTATGCGGACGTGTGTATGTGTATACAGATATAAACATGTTGTTGTTTGTCTTTCGGCTTTTCCCAGTTAGGGATCGCCACAGCAGAACTCCTGTCCGCTAATGATTAGCAGTAGATTTTTTCAGGAACGGCATACATATTTTATATATATATATATATATATATATATATATATATATATATATATATATATATATATATATAATATATACACACACACATACATAAAATTGACAAATATTAACATCTTGGTTTATATAAAAAATATATATATCAAAACCTTAAAAAAACTACTGACTGGAAGCATTACTCATCTTCAGGAACTTATAACATCTTTTTAAATGCATTTTGCTCTTTTTTTTCAAAAATATTGGAAATTGAAATGGTGTTATTAATGCCAGGTCTCACTTTGACATTAAGTCTCAATTACCATTCGGTTTCCTTAATCTGCAGGTCATTTGACTCTGATGATGCCTTGATTATAGCAAACCAAAGTGCTTAGTCTTCATTTTTCATTCTGTGAGGAAAGCTTGTGGCAACTGCCCTTTACCAATTTCATAAAAAGGGTAACCAATGTTGCCCAGGCCCAAGTATGTCACCACAATAATTTTTGGAGAGTCCTTCTGAATCTTCATATCTACCCTGAAATTAGTGGAAATGCATAAAGGAACATCCCTGGCCATAGGAATGACAAGCAGGAAAGAATTTGCTTAGGTGTCTGTTTTGAAATGAAGTGATGAAGAGAATTTATGGCGTATTCCTGAGACTGAAGGAGTCAAAAGACATACGAGGTTTTGACTATACATCCAGGTTGTAATGCAAAAAAACGAAGTTATGTACCTACCATAACGTTCCATGTTAGTTGTCTTCATCTTGCCTTCTTTCTTGCTTGTTGGGATTGGAGCCGACCCTCAGCTCCGACTCGGCCATCTTCTATAGCTCGAGAGCTGTTTACTGGGTCGAGGCTACCCCTTATCCCATGATGCCTAGCGCTAGCTACCCAGATCTCATTTGTAATAGCTAACCCCAGACATAGCAAGAATAATCTGACCAAACTAATAGGTTGAGCATATCTGTTATACTCTCTAAGTCAGTAGAGGAAACAACCAGAAAATACTCAGCCGGAGAAACCTAAACTCCTCTCAGTCCAATAGGACAGGGGGATGGAGGGGGGGACGCAAGAAAGAAGCCGAGATGAAGACAACTACATGGAACATTATGGTAGGTACATAACTTCTTTATGTTAAGTTGTCTATCTCGCCTTTGTTTATTGCTTGTTGGGACAGCGGCCCTAGCACCTATGATACTGGGTGGCTCATTGGAACAGACTCTTCAGAACAGTGGAACCAAAGCTAGCTCTATTCCTGGAGGCCATGTCTAACTTGTAATGAGAAATAAAGGTATGAGGGTTTGCCCATGTGGCCGCGGCACAAATAAGAGTCCATGGGCAACCTAGACTGGAAGGCTACAGAAGTGGCCAAAGCCCTACTAGAATGGCCTTTTGGTTTGGCACCAATTCTTTTGTTTCTTAGTTGATAAATGAAGGTGATAACGTGAGACAACCACCTAGACAGGGTCACTTTGGAAACTGGAAGACCTTGTTTGCCCCTAGCATAGGAAAGGAATAGTTGGTTCGACTTCCTTATATCCTTAGTTCTATGCAGGTAAAAACGCAGTTGTCTATGAACATCCAAAAGGTGTAACTTATATTCTGCCTTGTTGGTGTAGTTAGGGAAGAACACTGGAAGGTCTATGGATTGGTTTAGATTATTTTCTGAGTACACTTTAGGAAGGAAGGATGGATTAGTTCTCAGCGCTACCCTATCCTTGTGAAAGACTAAGTACGGAGAACAAACGCTTACTGCTTGAAGTTCCGATACTCGTTTGGCTGAGGTAATAGCTACCAGGAAGAGAGTTTTCCAAGATAGAAACTTAAGGGAGCAGGAAGCTGCCGGTTCAAAAGGGGGCATAATCAAGGAGGTTAGTACCAAATTAAGGTCCCAAGGAGGAGGGGATCTCTCACTGGGGGCCTAAGAAGAGTAGTCCTTCTAAGAAAGGCTTTACACAGCTTATGAGACATGATATTTAGATTAGCAAAGCCAACATGATAGTTAGATATGGCCGCTAGTTGAACCCTGATTGTGGCAGAAGCGGACCTAGAGTGAAAAAGCTCAGTTAGGAATTCCAAGATCTCGTGAACTGGGGCTGAAAATGGATCTATGTTCCTGTCTTCTGCCCAATAAGAGAAACGTTTCAATTTACTAGCGTATGTCTTCCTAGTAGCGGATTTGTGAGAGGATACAATAATTTCACGCACAGCCAGGGAAATGCTGGGAAGCCTGGCTAGGGTTGGAATTGGATCAACCAAGCTGTGAGCTGGAGGGTCTGGAGGGATCAATGCAGCTCTCCTGACTGATGAATCAGCAGGTCTGGAATAGGATCCAGGGTCCAGGGATGCTCAAGGAGGTAACGGTGCAGGAATGGAAACCAAATCTGTCGAGGCCAGTAAGGAGCAATGAGGATCATTTTGCAACCCAACAATATCGCTTTCTGTATGAGTTTGGGTATAAGAGGAAAAGGCGGGAAGGAATAAAGAAGTCCCTGAGGCCAATCGTGGACTAGAGCATCTCTGGGCGGATGACCTGGAAGCGGTAGAAGGGAGAAATAGTTGCTGCATTTGGTGTTGAAGGGGGTTGCAAACAGATTGCAGCAAGGCTGTCCCCATTTGCGGAAGATGAGATCCGCAACTACCTGATTCAGAGACCACTCGTGAGGCATGAAAATAGCTCTGCTGAGCCTGTCCGCTATGACGTTGGGACTTCCCAGGGATGTGCGTTGCAATCAAAAATCGTTGGGAGGAAATCGCCCACTGCCAAGAGTCTGAGTGCTTCTCGACATAGGGAGTAGGACCTGGTTCCGCCCTGATGTACCACACTACTGACATGTTGTCCGTCTGAATTGCAATGGTCCCAGGAGGGAGTGAGTCCTGAAGTGCTTGCAACGCTAGTAGCACGGCTCTCATCTCCAAGACATTTATGTGCAGATGGTACTCGTGAGGTTGCCATGTGCCTTGGACTGTCCTGCCCTGATAATGCCCCCTCACCCCATCAGCGAGGAGTCCGTGGTCACTGTGGCAACCGGAGGGGGTTGGATGAATGGTCTGCCCTGAGAGACTAGCGGGGAGACCATCCACCAGGAAAGGTGACTTTTGCAAGTTTCTGTAATTATGATCATGTGAGACATGGGGAGTTGTTGAAAGGACCACTGTGGAAAGAGAAGCCACTGAAGGATTCTCATGTGAAAGCGGGCTAGAGGTATCAGAAGAATTGCCGCCGCCATAGAACCCAAAGTTTGAAGGACCAACCGGACTTGTACCTTTTTGCATTGCATGAGGATATGAACTTGCTGCCGAATCGTGGCCATCCTGTCTGGCGGTAGGCTTGAGGACATACTTTTTGTATCTAGATCTGCTCCTATATAGGTAATAGACTGACAGGGCAACAAGGCAGATTTTTCGAAGTTTATGGTAATGCCTAATTGGGCAAAAATTGCAAATGTATAGTCCATGGTTTGAAGAAGTTGATGCCTGGTAGTAGCAGTAAGGAGCCAGTCGTCTAGATAAGGAAACACCTGGAATCCTTAACTTCTCAGGTGAGCCGTGACCACTGCTATACATTTGGTGATCACTCTGGGGGCTGTGGTGAGACCAAAGGGCTCATAATGACTGGCTCCCAGAAGCGAAGGAATCTCCTGGAGCGCCTGTCCATCTTGATGTGATAGTATGCATTCTGGAGATCTATTGAGCACATCCAATTGTCCTGACCCAAAAAGGATAGAATGGACTGAAGAGTGACCATCTGAAACCTTGTTCTTTGAACAGACTTATTTAGTTTGCTGAGATCCAAAATTGGTCTCCAGTCCCCTGTCTTTTTTGGTACCAAAAAGAACCTTGAGTGAGTTCTGGATCCGAGTTGGTCTGCCGGAACTTCCTGGATGACTTTTTTTCTAGCAGTCTTGAAATTTCTATGACTGCTTGGGCCCTCAGACTGGGTGGAACATCTGGGGGGGGGGGGGATTTGCTTGACGATAGGGGAGATTGGAAGAAGGGAATTACGTAGCCTCCAGCTATGATTGAGTGTACCCATTTGTCTCGAGTAATGTCTTGCCAGGCTTTTGGGTACAGTGAAAGTATTCCCCCGACTGCCTCCAGAGGAAGACAGTCATGCAACCCTTCAGGGATGCTGGAAGGGCTCATCAGAGAAAGATTCTCTGCTGCCCTGGTTCTGCGGACCGCCTCTGCCTTGAGGGCGGCGTCTGTTGTTGTTAATTCCTCCTCTGCCCCTGGAGGTAAATTCACTATGTGTATCAGGCGAGGCTCCCTGGGATTTCCGAAACCACATTTTTCCACTCTTCTGACCTCTGGGATATGGTCTGGAAGGAGTGGAAAAACGTACTCCCACAGCAGATAGAGTCTTGCCTTCCTGTTCGCACCTGGTGAGAGTGTCCTACACCTGTCGTCCAAAGAGAAATGAACCGTCAAAGGGGGTGTTGGTGAATGATGCTCTAAAGGGCTCCGCAAAATTACACAGCCGCATCCATGCGTGTCTCCTAAGGGCCACGCCTGTGCCTGCGGCTGCATAGGAAATGAGCCTCATGGAGGAGTTAACCACTGAATTAAGGGTCGCCAGTTGAGAAGCTACTTTAGCTTGAACCCCTTCAGCTGATGGATCCTGGAGGGTATGTCCAAGCTCTTTTAGGAGATCCCTCTGAAGCCTGGCAAAATGGCATAAGTAATTCAGTGACCTCATGGAAAAGGTCACTGAAGCAAACATTCGCTTCCCATATCTGTCCATAGTCCTAGACTCCTTGTTTGGAGGATGGACAGAGGAAGAAGTTTCCCCTAATTCCTTTTTAGTGGCCGCTGCTACTACCATGGCATCCACGGGAACACCCTTGGTAAGGAACTGATTCTCAGGGGGTGCAGTAATAACCTTGCCGGGCCTCCTCAGGGTTGGTTCCACTATATCTAGGGCTGACCAAGCTCTTCGAGCCACCACAGACATTAGTGGATCAAAGGGCGGAGACACCTAGGAGGTGGATGCGCGGGATCCAAACGCATCCAGGAATATGGATTCATCCTCAGTAGGGGCTAGGGCAGTCCAGTTCCCCCTCTGCCTAAGCATTTCTAGGATGTCCGAAAAGGAAACATCTTCAGAGGGGGATCTCAGGGACCCTTCCGATTCATCCAAATCCGTATCCAAAGTGACAGACTCAGGGGAGTCAATGTGTCTTGCACTTCCTCTTCCGAGGGGACTCCTCTGAATGATCAGGGGAGGCCTCAGAAGAGGAGGAAACACCCAATGGGGTGCTCTAGAGTGTTGGTTCCCCACGCTTGGGGTCTGGAGGAGGGACAGAGGTTGACGCAGGCACTACAGGGGACGGAGTCAGTGGGGTCGAACGTGTTGCTGACTCATAGGCCAGTACACTCCTCATGACATCAAAGGTATCCCTGCTACGATGCAAAGAAGAATCCGGTTCCGAAGAAACCGGAATCCTCCGCACCGAGGGGGATGGCTCCAAGGCTGATGTAGGAGCCGAGCTCACCTGCGCCGAAGCTCCAAGAGGGAGAATGGGGTCGGATAAGGGTCCGATGCCACTCGCCCTCTCGGAGCCGACGAGGAAGTCTCGGCACCCAGATCCCTCGACAGAAGGTACCATCGAGGGGATCGGAGCCGATGATGGAACCGAAGGGGAAATAGTTATCGATGCCGACGGTTCCACGATTCGAACCCCAACAAACTCCGGTTCTGAGCTCAGAGGAGTCGGAGGAGGAACATCGATGGAAGCAGACGGAGCCGACACCTGTTGAGGAGGGCTGGATAACATTTTGGCCAGTGCCTGTGACTTGAGCAACCTACTGACCACTCTCTCCACGTCGTGGTCAGAGAGTCTAGAGGACCGAGAGGAGTGTGATGATCTAGGACTGCGGTCACTCAAACAGGGGAGACTGAGGGGCCGAATTTATCGACTCTAGAGACGGGGACCTCGGTCTCTTGTGGGTCTGAGATGGCTTCGAAGACGCTGGTGGAGCCAACTGGGAAGCAGCCTCCTCGGTTCCAGCCAGAAACGAGGTAGTTGGTAAAGTTTAGGCCAATGACGGCTCCGAGCTGGGAGCCCACGATTTGGTCGGTTTAGGAGATTTCACCGGCTGAGCCTTGGCTGGTGAATCCTGGGGCTTAAGGAGACCCCTTAATATCAGCTTATTTTTGCCCTCCTCCAGAACCCTTGGACTGAATGCGTGGCATACAGAACAAGAGTCCTGCAGGTGCACTGCGCATAAGCAATATACGCAAGAAGTGTGCCTATCTGTCAGAGACATTTTCTGACAGCATGAGTCACACTTCTTGAATCCAGATACTTTGGATTCTTTAGACATATCTAGTCCTACACAGAAAGTCTTTGGCCAAAGGCTCAATAACAAAAACTCAAAGACTAATCTAACAAAACACAATAACTTTAGTCATAAGTTTTTTTTTTTTTTTTTTTTTTTATATAGGAAGCCTCTAACTTAAACGGCTATCTATGAATTAAAAGAGAGACTAAAACTAAATAGAAAACGCTACAATAAGAAGAGATATTTTAAGGGGAAAGGGGGGGTCTCTAACTTAAACAAGTTCTAAGGGAAAATACAATAACACTAAAAACTACAACAAGCTAATTAACAATAATGTTGAAGGACTAAACTATCAAAAAATAACCGCTAATTCGCTAGAAAAAGTATTAAACTAACTTACAATAGCCTGAGCCAGTAATAACGAACCTTGCAGCTGAAGCGGCAAATGAGATCTGGGTAGCTAGCGCTAGGCATCATGGGATAAGGGGTAGCCTCAAGCCAGTAAACAGCTCTCGAGCTATAGAAGATGGCCGAGTTGGAGCCGAGGGTTGGCTCCGATCCCAACAAGCAAGAAACGAAGGAGAGATAGACAACTTAACATTAAAACATATGAACAGTAGACCAAGTAGCTGCAGCACAAATATCAATGGTAACCCTTCCCATAAAATCAGTGGAAGTAGCCACCATTCTAGCAGAATGAACCTTTGGTTTGCCAGGTAAGACAATTACCTTTTTCTCATGAATACAGCCAATGCAGTCAAAAAGCCAGCAGGACAGCGTTACTTTAGAAACTACTTCACTCAACTTAGCTCTTGAAAAGTTAAGGAAGAGCAGATCAGATTTTCTGATATCCAATATCCTATATAAATAGCATCTAAGTTGCCAACAAACATCTAGCAGATGCAAGATATATTCACCTCTGTTAGCAAACTTTGGGAAAAATACTAGTGGACTGAATGTTTGATTATGATTTTCTTCAGAGGCTACCTTTAGGAGAAAGTAGGGATTTGCTCTCAAAGACACTAACTTTATGGAAAATCAAATAAGGGATGCTGAAATAATGAGGCTTGCAGCATCAAATCCCTTCTTGTAGACATTATAGCCACCAAAAAGACAGTTCTCCAAGAAAGATATTTTAGATCCACTGCAGCAACAGGTTCAAATGGAGCTTTCGGCAAAGCCTAAAGCATGATAGTAATGTTCCACAGTGTAAATATTCTGATTTCAGGCACTCCTACTGTGTACAAAGAGAGCATCTGGGAAACAGAAAAAAAAATTTAAGCTTGTTTCCTGCCTTTCCTGTTAAGTGGTATAGACTATTTGTAGGTTTCTGAGCCCCCAAGCCCTTCTGTGTTGGAGGGAAGCCTTCTAGCTTAGTTTTTTTTTCTTATAACTAGCCAGTTTTCTAGTTTCAGCACTCAAATCTGTTTCTTTGATCTCAGCACTTGTTCAGAAAAAAAAAAAAAATGTTTCATCTGCTTTTACTGTACTTGTGTTTCTACCTACTTTATTTTACTTTTGCATCATCTTAAAAGTACTCAATTGTATTTATTACTGCTTGGTGTAACTCATTCTAAGCCTTTTGGTTTAAACACTTGGGCTTCGGACCAGTTGTTTTGCACTGAGAGGGTTTGTGGTCTGCACTGTAGTGGCAGAACAGGTAGCTTACATCCTTCTAGGTTGGGAACTGCTGATTGAGGGCTCAGTGTCTGTTATTCTAAAAGTGTATTAATTCTAGTTTAAGCACTTGGGCTTTCAGGCCAGTTATTTTACATTAAGAGGGTTCATGGTCTGCACTCTTGTGGGAGGAGAGGCTGGACTCTGCCCTTCTGAGCTGGGAATTTCTGGTTAAAGGCTTATAGTGCATGCATATCTGAACTGCTTCTTACTGAAGTTGGTGCGCCTTGTTTGCTGTGGCATAGACTGGATTTGGGCCTGCTGGATCTAGCTTTGTTTGTGTAAATTGAGCACTAATCCAGGCATTCTCTAAAGTATTCAATTGTATTTATTACTGCTTGGTAGTAACTTGATTAAAGTGTAGCTATCATTCTAAGTCTTTTGGATTAAGCACTTGGGCTTCAGACCAGTTGTTTTACATTAGGAAGGTTTGTGGCATGCACTGTGGTGGCAGGACAGTTAGCTTTCATCCTTCTAAGTTGGGAACTGCTGATTGAGAGCCCATTGTCTGTTATTCTTAAAGTGTATTAGTTCTGGTTTAAGCACTTGGGCTTCAGGCCAGTTATTTTACATTAAGAAGGTGGTCTGCACTCTTGTGGGAGAAGAGGCTGGACTCTGCCCTTCTGAGCTGGGAATTTCTGGTTAAAGGTTTATAGTGCCTGAATATTTGAACTGTATCTTACTGAAATTGGTACACCTTGTTTGCTGTAGCATAGGCTAGATCCAGGCCTGCTGAATCTAGCTTTGTTTATATGCTTGTTGTTTGTTTGCTTGTTATTTCCCTGGAACGCTAATTCCACCTAATACACGGCTTCTCAGCGCTTCTGTGGATCACTAGTGATATCTGCATTGCTTACTGTACTTATTTCCTTGTTTCACTTGAAAGAAAGTTACTGTTTGTCGTTTTTGCATTTAAGTTACCTGTAACACATTGCACTTAAGTTACCTGGCACTTGCTCACTAAAGCAATTATATAAGTAAGCACTAAAAATTAAAAGCACTACACCCTCACTCCCCACTGGCCCTTGTTTTCAATTATTAAGGAATTCCCAATATTATTCTAGCATGTCCAAAGGTCAGTTGTCAATCTCCTCTCCGGTCCAGCTGGTGAATCTGGGAATCTTGAGGCAATGTTACAACTGCCTCATGTACACAGACAACCCTCTCCTCCTCCCAACAAATTCCAACACATGTGAGAGATGCAACCATACAGCCAAACTGGAGGCTAAGCTCTCTCAACTCAGTACTGGCATAACCAGTCAGGAGGAGAAGGAAACCACACTCACTACAATTCCAGTCTCACACAGACCTACCACGACAGCAAACCAAACACATAATCACACAAAACATACTGAGGCTCTAAATAAAGATCTGCCTAAGCAGCAGAGACTTCCAAAGCAGACACCCAAGCAACCGCTACCCCAAAACAAAACAAGTGCAACAAATCTCACAAAGCCAATGTGCCGAACAGTCACAGCCATTAACACTAAACAACACACCTGATACACTTGTAATAGGTGACTAACATCAGGCACACTGACGTCCCGCTCACCAGGCTGAACAAGGAGAGGGTCATGGTGAGCAGCCTGTCGGGCACTAGGATCCGCCACATAACACAAGCACTCAGGTCACTCCAAGGCAAGTACAAATATGACTCAGTCATTGTCCATGCTGGTGTGAACGACCTGAGACGCACTCTCCCTGACTACATGAAAAGAGACATAGAGGAGCTCTCTGAGCATGTAGCCCAGGCCGGTATGACCCTGACCTTGAGTAGCATCTTACCCTCACCAAGAATGATGCCACAATATGAAGACAAGATGATCAATTTCAACAATTGGCTTAAGTATTGGTGTCATCTCCAAGACATTTATGTGCAGATGGTACTCGTGAGGTTGCCATGTGCCTTGGACTGTCCTGCACTGATAATGCCCCCTCACCCCATCAGTGAGGAGTCCGTGGTCATTGTGGCAACCGGAGGGGGTTGGATGAATGGTCTGCCCTGAGAGACTAGCGGGGAGACCATCCACCAGGAAAGGTGACTTTTGCAAGTTTTTGTAATTATGATCATGTGAGACATGGGGAGTTGTTGAAAGGACCACTGTGTGAAGAGAAGCCACTGAAGGATTCTCATGTGAAAGCGGGCTAGAGGTATCAGAAGAATTGCCACCGCCATAGAACCCAAAGTTTGAAGGACCAACTGGACTTGCACCTTTTTGCATTGCATGAGGATATGAACTTGCTGCCGAATCGTGGCCACCCTGTCCGGCGGTAGGCTTGCGGACATACTTTTTGTATCTAGATCTGCTCCTATATAGGTAATAGACTGACAGGGCAACAAGGCAGATTTTTCGAAGTTTATGGTAATGCCTAATTGGGCAAAGATTGCAATTGTATAGTCCCTGGTTTGAAAAAGTTGATGCCTGGTAGTAGCAGTAAGGAGCCAGTCGTCTAGATAAGGAAACACCTGGAATCCTTAACTTCTCAGGTGAGCCGTGACCACTGCTATACATTTGGTGAACACTCTGGGGGCTGTGGTGAGACCAAAGGGCTCATAATGACTGGCTCCCAGACGGAAGCGAAGGAATCTCCTGGAGCGCCTGTCCATCTTGATGTGATAGTATGCATTCTGGAGATCTATTGAGCACATTCAATTGTCCTGACCCAAAAAGGGTAGAATGGACTGAAGAGTGACCATCTGAAACCTTGTTCTTTGAACAGACTTATTTAGTCTGCTGAGATCCAAAACTGGTCTCCAGTCCCCTGTCTTTTTTGGTACCAAAAAGAACCTTGAGTGAGTTCTGGATCCGAGTTGGTCTGCCGGAACTTCCTGGATGACTTTTTTCTAGCAGTCTTGAAATTTCTATGACTGCTTGGGCCCTCAGACTGGGTGGAACATCTGGGGGGGGGGGGGATTTGCTTGACGATAGGGGAGATTGGAAGAAGGGAATTACGTAGCCTCCAGCTATGATTGAGTGTACCCATTTGTCTCGAGTAATGTCTTGCCAGGCTTTTGGGTACAGTGAAAGTATTCCCCCGACTGCCTCCAGAGGAAGGCAGTCGTGCAACCCTTCAGGGATGCTGGAAGGGCTTATCAGAGAAAGATTCTCTGCTGCCCTGGTTCTGCGGACTGCCTCTGCCTCGAGGGCGGCGTCTGTTGTTGTTAATTCCTCCTCTGCCCCTGGAGGTAAATTCACTACGTGTATCAGGCGAGGCTCCCTGGGATTTCCGAAACCACATTTTTCCACTCTTCTGACCTTTGGGATATGGTCTGGAAGGAGTGGAAAAACGGACTCCCACAGCAGATAGAGTCTTGCCTTCCTGTTCGCACCTAGTGAGAGTGTCCTACACCTGTCGTCCAAAGAGAAATGAACCATCAAAGGGGGTGTTGGTGAATGATGCTCTAAAGGGCTCCGCAAAATTACACAGCCGCATCCATGCGTGTCTCCTAAGGGCCACGCCTGTGCCTGCGGCTGCATAGGAAATGAGCCTCATAGGGGAGTTAACCACTGAATTAAGGGTCGCCAGTTGAGAAGCTACTTTAGCTTGAACCCCTTCAGCTGATGGATCCTGGAGGGTATGTCCAAGCTCTTTTAGGAGATCCCTCTGAAGCCTGGCAAAATGGCATAAGTAATTCAGTGACTTCATGGAAAAGGTCACTGAAGCAAACATTCGCTTCCCATATCTGTCCATAGTCCTAGACTCCTTGTTTGGAGGATGGACAGAGGAAGAAGTTTCCCCTAATTCCTTTTTAGTGGCCGCTGCTACTACCATGGCATCCACGGGAACACCCTTGGTAAGGAAATGATTGTCGGGGGGTGCAGTAATAAACTTGCCGGGCCTCCTCAGGGTTGGTTCCACTATATCCAGGGCTGACCAAGCTCTTCGAGCCACCACAGACATTACTGGATCAAGGGGCGGAGACACCTAGGAGGTGGATGGGCAGGATCCAAACGCATCCAGGAATACGGATTCATCCTCAGTAGGGGCTAGGGCAGTCCAGTTCCCCCTCTGCCTAAGCATTTCTAGGATGTCCGAAAAGGAAACATCTTCAGAGGGGGATCTCAGGGACCCTTCCGATTCATCCAAATCCGTATCCAAAGTGACAGACTCAGGGGAGTCAATGTGCTTCCTCTTGCACTTCCTCTTCCGAGGGGACTCCTCTGAATGATCAGGGGAGGCCACGGAAGAAGAGGAAACACCCAATGGGGTGCTCTGGAGCGTTGGTTCCCCACGCTTGGGGTCTGGAGGAGGGACAGAGGTTGACGCAGGCACTACAGGGGACGGAGTCAGTGGGGTCGAACGTGGTGCTGACTCATAGGCCAGTACACTCCTCATGACATCGAAGGTATCCCTGCTACGATGCAAAGAAGAATACGGTTCCGAAGAAACCGGAATCCTCCGCACCGAGGGGGACGGCTCCGAGGCTGATGTAGGAGCCGAGCTCACCTGCGCCGAAGCATCGAGAGGGAGAATGGGGTCGGATAAGGGTCCGATGCCACTCGCCCCCTCGGAGCCGACGAGGATGTCTCGGCACCCAGATCCCTCGACAGAAGGTACCATCAAGGGGATCGGAAGCCGATGATGGAACCGAAGGGGAAATAGTTATCGATGCCGACGGTTCCACGATTCGAACCCCAACAAACTCTGGTTCCGAGCTCAGAGGAGTCGGAGGAGGAACATCGATGGAAGCGGACGGAGCCGACACCTGTTGAGGAGGGCTGGATAACATTTTGGCCAGTGCCTGTGACTTCAACAACCTACTGACCACTCTCTCCACGTCGTGGTCACAGAGTCTAGAGGACCGAGAGGAGTGTGATGATCTATGACTGCGGTCACTCTGAAACAGGGGAGACTGAGGGGCCGAATTTATCGACTCTAGAGACGGGGACCTCGGTCTCTTGTGGGTCTGAGACTGCTCCGAAGACGCTGGTGGAGCCGACTGGGAAGCAGCCTCCTCGGTTCCAGCCAGAAACGAGGTAGTTGGTTAAAGTTTGGGCCAATGACGGCTCCGAGCTGGGAGCCCACGATTTGGTCGGTTTAGGAGATTTCACCAGCTGAGCCTTGGCTGGTGAATCCTGGGGCTTAAGGAGACCCCTTAATATCAGCTTATTTTTGCCCTCCTCCAGTACCCTTGGGCTGAATGCGTGGCATACAGAACAAGAGTCCTGCAGGTGCACTGTGCATAAGCAATATACGCAAGAAGTGTGCCTATCTGTCAGAGACATTTTCTGACAGCATGAGTCACACTTCTTGAATCCAGATACTTTGGATTCTTTAGACATATCTAGTCCTACACAGAAAGTCTTTGGCCAAAGGCTCAATAACAAAAACTACAAAGACTAATCTAACAAAACACAATAACTTTAGTCAAAAGTTTTTTGTTTTTTTTTATATATATAGGAAGCCTCTAACTTAAATGGCTATCTATGAATTAAAAGACAGACTAAAACTAAATAGAAAACGCTACAATAAGAAGAGATATATTAAGGGGAGGGGGGGGTCTCTAACTTAAACGAGTTCTAAGGGAAAATACAATAACACTAAAAACTACAACAAGCTAATTAACAATAATGTTGAAGGACTAAACTATCAAAAAATAACCGCTAATTCGCTAGAAAAAGTATTAAACTAACTTACAATAGCCTGAGCCAGTAATAACGAACCTCGCAGCTGAAGTGGCAAATGAGATCTGGGTAGCTAGCACTAGGCATCATGGGATAAGGGGTAGCCTCAAGCCAGTAAACAGCTCTCGAGCTATAGAAGATGGCCGAGTCGGAGCCGAGGGTTGGCACCGATCCCAACAAGCAAGAAACGAAAGCGAGATAGACAACTTAACATTAAAACTTATGAACAGTAGACCAAGTAGCTGCAGCACAAATATCAATGGTAACCCTTCCCATAAAATCAGTGGAAGTAGCCACCATTCTAGCAGAATGAACATTTGGTTTGCCAGGTAAGACAATTACCTTTTTCTCATGAATATAGCCAATGCAGTCAAAAAGCCAGCAGGACAGCGTTACTTTAGAAACTACTTCACTCAACTTAGCTCTTGAAAAGTTAAGGAAGAGCAGATCAGATTTTCTGATATCCAATATCCTATATAAATAGCATCTAAGTTGCCAACAAACATCTAGCAGATGCAAGATATATTCACCTCTGTTAGCAAACTTTGGGAAAAATACTAGTGGACTGAATGTTTGATTATGATTTTCTTCAGAGGCTACCTTTAGGAGAAAGTAGGGATTTGCTCTCAAAGACACTAACTTTATGGAAAATCAAATAAGGGATGCTGAAATAATGAGGCTTGCAGCATCAAATCCCTTCTTGTAGACATTATAGCCACCAAAAAGACAGTCCTCCAAGAAAGATATTTTAGTTCCACTGCAGCAACAGGTTCAAATGGAGCTTTCGGCAAAGCCTAAAGCATGATAGTAATGTTCCACAGTGTAAATATTCTGATTTCAGGCACTCCTACAGTGTACAAAGAGAGCATCTGGGAAACAGAAAAAAAAATTTAAGCTTGTTTCCTGCCTTTCCTGTTAAGTGGTATAGACTATTTGTAGGCTTCTGAGCCCCCAAGCCCTTCTGTGTTGGAGGGAAGCCTTCTAGCTTAGTTTTTTTTTCTTATAACTAGCCAGTTTTCTAGTTTCAGCACTCAAATCTGTTTCTTGTATCTTGTTCAGAAAAAAAAAAAAAAAAAAATGTTTCATCTGCTTTTACTGTACTTGTGTTTCTACCTACTTTATTTTACTTTTGCATCATCTTAAAAGTACTCAATTGTATTTATTACTGCTTGGTGTAACTCATTCTAAGCCTTTTGGTTTAAACACTTGGGCTTCGGACCAGTTGTTTTGCACTGAGAGGGTTTGTGGTCTGCACTGTAGTGGCAGAACAGGTAGCTTACATCCTTCTAGGTTGGGAACTGCTGATTGAGGGCTCAGTGTCTGTTATTCTAAAAGTGTATTAATTCTAGTTTAAGCACTTGGGCTTTCAGGCCAGTTATTTTACATTAAGAGGGTTCATGGTCTGCACTCTTGTGGGAGGAGAGGCTGGACTCTGCCCTTCTGAGCTGGGAATTTCTGGTTAAAGGCTTATAGTGCATGCATACCTGAACTGCTTCTTACTGAAGTTGGTGCGCCTTGTTTGCTGTGGCATAGACTGGATTTGGGCCTGCTGGATCTAGCTTTGTTTGTGTAAATTGAGCACTAATCCAGGCATTCTCTAAAGTATTCAATTGTATTTATTACTGCTTGGTAGTAACTTGATTAAAGTGTAGCTATCATTCTAAGTCTTTTGGATTAAGCACTTGGGCTTCAGATCAGTTGTTTTACATTAGGAAGGTTTGTGGCATGCACTGTGGTGGCAGGACAGTTAGCTTTCATCCTTCTAAGGTGGGAAATGCTGATTGAGAGCCCAGTGCCTGTTATTCTTAAAGTGTATTAGTTCTGGTTTAAGCACTTGGGCTTCAGGCCAGTTATTTTACATTAAGAAGGTTCGTGGTCTGCACTCTTGTGGGAGAAGAGGCTGGACTCTGCCCTTCTGAGCTGGGAATTTCTGGTTAAAGGTTTATAGTGCCTGAATATTTGAACTGTATCTTACTGAAATTGGTACACCTGGTTTGCTGTAGCATAGACTAGATCCAGGCCTGCTGAATCTAGCTTTGTTTATATGCTTGTTGTTTGTTTGCTTGTTATTTCCCTGGAACGCTAATTCCACCTAATATGCTTCTCAGCTTCTGTGGATCACTAGTGATATCTGCATTGCTTACTGTACTTATTTCCTTGTTTCACTTGAAAGAAAGTTACTGTTTGTCGTTTTTGCATTTAAGTTACCTGTAACACATTGCACTTAAGTTACCTGGCACTTGCTCACTAAAGCAATTATATAAGTCAGCACTAAAAATTAAAAGCACTACACCCTCACTCCCCACTGGCCCTTGTTTTCAATTATTAAGGAATTCCCAATATTATTCTAGCATGTCCAAAGGTCAGTTGTCAATCTCCTCTCCGGTCCAGCTGGTGAATCTGGGAATCTTGAGGCAATGTTACAACTGCCTCATGTACACAGACTCCTCCTCCCAACAAATTCCAACACATGTGAGAGATGCAGCCATACAGCCAAACTGGAGGCTAAGCTCTCTCAACTCAGTACTGGCATAACCAGTCAGGAGGAGAAGGAAACCACACTCTACAATTCCAGTCTCACATAGACCTACCACGACAGCAAACCAAACACATAATCACACAAAAACATACTCGGAGGCTCTAAATAAAGATCTGCCTAAGCAGGAGAGACCTCCAAAGCAGACACCCAAGCAACCGCTACCCCAAAACAAAACACGTGCAACACATATCTCACAAAGCCAATGTGCCGAACAGTCACAGCCCTTAAGACTAAACAACACACCTGATACACTTGTAATAGGTGACTCCATCGTCAGGCACACTGACATCCCGCTCACCAGGCTGAACAAGGAGAGGGTCACGGTGAGCAGCCTGTCGGGCGCTAGGATCCGCCACATAACACAAGCACTCAGGTCACTCCAAGGCAAGTACAAATATGACTCAGTCATTGTCCATGCTGGTGTGAATGACCTGAGACGTACCTCCCTGGACTACATGAAAAGAGACATAGAGGAGCTCTCTGAGCATGTAGCCCAGGCCGGTATGACCCTGACCTTGAGTAGCATCTTACCCTCACCAAGAATGATGCCACAATATGAAGACAAAATGATCAATTTCAACAATTGGCTTAAGTATTGGTATACTATATATACTAACTCCAGGATCGGACTACGGTGAGGAACAGGGCATAATACCTTTCAACAAAATGAGTTTTCCGTGAAGTCAGTGAATTGTTCTGAGGTAAATGATTTTCAGTGAAATGAGTTTTCAATTAAATGAGTTTCAGTGAAGTGTGTTTTCAGTGAAATGAAGTAGACCCATATTTTATACATATATATATGTGTGTATATATATATATATATATATATATATATATATATATATATATATATATATAGGGTTCCTATCAGAAAACCGAAGAAGCATTCTGTCAAATGCGTCTTGGTGGAACTTGAAATGTCGAAAAGGCAAAATGACAAAGTGGCATATAAACAAATTCTTTCCCTGTGAAAGTCTCTTGGCTACTTTGTCACTTTGCCATTTTCAGCACTGTAGTGCAATCTCGGAGTTGGTAAGCCCCCCCCCTACTTTATGCAATGTTTTAATGTCTTTTTTTTTCGAAACAGCAATTTTTTTCCCTGGAAAAAAAAATTGCTTTTCTGGTTGCTCAATGACTTGTGAATTTGAACTTTAGAGTTCGATATAACATTCGATCATTTGATCGTTCGTTGTTATAATATAGACTCATACATATATATATATATATATATATATAGGGGGTAGGAGGGAGGGACAGAATACTGCAACATGGAAGTGAAGGATATCTATGGTTATGGTACGATTTTACACAACTACTCTATGTCCTTCAACTTCCATGTTGTAGTATTCATAACCTTTGGGCAAGTGCCAAAGCTCAAAAGGAAGATGAGGAGAGTGTTATAGAAATGTTTTTCAAGAATCTATGCAGGATTACCCTAGCAAACCCTGCTCTAGACCTGGAAATATGGTCCAGTTTGTAGTGTTTGATGAAGGTAGGACAGATGTCCAGGTAGCTGCCTCTTGAACGGAAGCAGTGGCCAGCCCTTTGAAGAAGGCTCCAGATAAGGCCATGGCTCTAGTGGAGTGGGCTTTAATTTTTGAGGTTAGATGTTTGTCATGGTAGGTGTAACAAAAGGAGATGGCCCTGGAAATCCAGGCAGAAATGGTCAGTTTTGTCACCGATTTTCCTAGAGCTCTGTGGTGAAAGGAGACAAAAAATTGCTCCGATCTCCTACAGGACTTGGTCTGGTCAAGGTTGAATCATAGTTGTCTGTGAACATCAAGGGAATGCAGGACTCTCTCACAGTCATTCTGAAGATGTGGAAAAAAGGTGGGGAGGTGAACTCATTGGTTCAGGGAAAGCTCATTGATCACCTTAGACATGAAGGATGGGTTGGTCCTTAGGGTCACTCTATCCTTGTGGAAGATTAGAAAAGGTGGAGTGGCCATGACGGCATGGAGTTCTGACACAATCTTGGCTGATGTCAGGGCGACCAAAAGCACAGTCTTCCAAGTGCAATACTTTAGAGAGGCTTTTGATGCTGGTTCAGAAGGAGCAACAGTGAATTTCTCTAAAACACAGTTCAGGTCACATGGGGGTATAACTGCCTTCCTGGAGGGCCTGAGTGTAGTACTCCCTTAAGGAATAACTTCACTTGAAGTATGGAGGCAAGAGGAGGGTCAAGAAGAAGACGAGAGAAATAGCAGCTGGGTGAGCCTTAACAGAAGAATAGGCCAGCCCTGCTTGCAAGAATTCACACAGGTAGGACAGCACTAAAGGAACCTATCCTTGAAATGGGTCTAGCTGTCTTTAAAGACACCAAATGGAGAATATTTTCCACTTGGACAAATAAGATCTCCTAGTATTGGGTTTCCTGGCCTCCTGCAGGACATTAAGCATGTCCTCAGTGTTAATGTGTCTGAGAGGTTAGGGTTAGGTTCAGAGATTCCAAGTGGGGATGAATTAGGGATCTCTTGTCCTGTGTGAGAAGGTCCACTCTGTGAGGTAACTTGTGATGATTGCTCCTAGCTAAATGCAGAAGGAGGGAGAACCAATACTGTCTTGGCCAAAAGGGAGTCGCCAACAAGATTTTTGGTTTGTCCTGATGAATTTTCAACAGGACTTTTTGTAGGAGTTGGAATGGAGGAAATTAATAGAGAAATAACCCCTTCCATGAGACAGAATCAGTTGCCCTTGCTAGGAGGCTGGGTGCCCTGGTACAAAAGATTGGAAGTTGTCTGTTCATAGGGGAGGAAAACAGATCTATTTGTCATGTACTCCACTTGTGGACTAGGTCCAGAAACACATCTCTGCGTGGGATTGTGACATGAACCTGCTCAAGGTGTCTGCCTGAGTGTTCTGAGCTGAGGGAATATAGACTGTCTGCAGGGTGACTCCATGTTGGGCCACCAATTCCTAGGCCTGGAGTACAAGTCTGCATAGAAAGTAAGATTTAGTTCCCCAGTTTATTTACTTACGAGAGAACTGTAGTGTTGTCTGTGAACAACTTCAGGGGGCCTTGCTTCAGAATGTGTTGGAAGGCCCTCAGAGCAAGGATGATGGTTCTCATTTCTTTGATGTTGATGTGCACCTGCTTGAAGGGGTCTGTCCATGTGCCTTGCACCTTCAAAGCTGCCCACAGCAGCTCCCCAGCCCAGGTCTGAGGCATCTATGTACATCTCCTGGACTGGGGTGAGGGGCTGTAATGGAAGTCCTGGGTTGAGAGAGACTTGATCCCACCACCAAAGGATCTCCTTCCTTAGGCATTTTAGGAAAGGTAGGTCTTGGTCCAAGGGGTGGCAGTGTTGGGTCCATGTGGACCTCTGGTACCACTGAAGTTTTCTAAAGTGGAGTCTTACCAGTGGCAACCTGGGTATAATGAAGGCCATATGTTCTAGGAGTCTGAGAGATTATCTCGCTGTCAAAGCCGTGGCGTGCAGGACAGACCGCAGATATTCCTTCCAGCTTTCCAACTTTTGGGGTGGAATGAATGCCCTCATAACAGCTGTCCTTACTCTGCACCCCAGGAAAACTTGGTCCTGGGAGGGGTTTAGTTTGAACTTGGGGAAACTGATCTTGAACCCCAGGGACTGCAGGATGGAGATGACTTTCTGGAGGGGGATGTGCAGGGAAGTGGAGCAAACTGCCCGGATCAGGAGGTCATCCAGGTAAGGAAAAATATGAATCCCTTGGATCCTGCAATAGGCTTCCACTGAAGCCAAATACTTGGTGAATACCCTTGGAGTAGTAGATAGTCCAAAGGGCAAGGCAGAGAACTGAAAATTCGAGGAACTCGCACAGAATCGTAAATACTTCCTGTAATTGGGCCTTATAGAGATATGCATCTCTGATGTCCAAAATGGTCAGAAATGCCTGAGGCATTAGCAGGGGGAAAAGAGTCTGGAGTGTAAGCATACGAAAAGTGGGTACTTGTAGAAAAAGGTTGAGGAGGAGAGATCCAGGATGGGTCTCCATGGGCCATCTTTCCTTGGGACTAGGAAAAGTCTGGAGTAAAAGCCCTTTCCCTTTTCTGTTACAGGACAGGTTGGATAGTCCCTTGAGAGAGAAGACTGTCTAAGATTATCTGGAAAAGAGGGAGCTGGTCCTTTGGTGGCTGTGGGATGCCTCTTAAGGAGAGAGGAATGACCCAAGTCATGAAGTAACCCTTTTCTATAATAGACAAGACCCACTTGTCTGAGGTAATGCTTTGCTAGATGGGAAAACAGTGAGAGAGTCATTGGGATAGGGGAATGGAATTCGGAAGGGGTGAAGGCAAAGGCAGGTAGTCAAGACTACCTGCACTGTCCTGAAACTGATGTTTTTGAAATGGAGTCTGAGCAGGCCTTGAAGAAGGCTGCTGCTTCCTGGAGCTCTTTTTGCACTTAGAATGAGGGTAAGGAGCAAAATGTTTGCTGATGAACTGTCTCTTGGTGGGATAAATCCTACGGAATTTAGGTACTGGACACAAACAAATGTTTTTAAGTCTTGTAATTCCTTCCCCTTTTGCTGAAGGGTTTTGAAAAGCTCTGCCACTTTAGCCCCAAAAAGGGCAGAATTGCCCAGGGGTGCATCCAGAAGTTTAGCCCTGATATCATCAGATAGGGATTGAAGTCTCAGCCAAGAATACCTTCTAAGCAGTGAGGCAGAAGCTGCAAACCTGGCTGTGGCCTCTGCAGCATCATAGCTGCATCTGATCGAGGGTCTTGTCACTTGAAAGGACAAGAAAACAGTGCTAGATATTTGAGTCTTAGAAGGTGAGTCTGGGAAATCAGCCAAAAGATTAGAAACCAGAGACAAAAGGACCAGAGCATACTTAAATATGTGTCTGGTAGTTAACTGCCCTAAAAGCCAAAGTGACAGAGGAGTATACTTTTTCCAGTGGGTTCCATGGTCTTGCTGTCTTTATCAGTGGGAAAGACAGAGGTGAAGGGAAGTAATCTGAAGGGTTTGTCTGCAGAGACTAAAACAGTGCCAAGGTCTGCAACAGGGCATTTAATCTGAAACTTGGCTCCTTCTGGGACCTTATAAAACCTATCAGGCCTTCTAGGGGCCGATGTTTGAGATTCAAGGTTTTTACAGGCTGCATTGAAGGCATCCAAAAAGCTGGCAAGACTGGTGGGATGGCAGAAGATGAAGGGGTGTCCATTTGCAAGAGTTCATAATACCTCTTTTGAACCTTGGACATTTCAGTGAAATCCCATTTAAAGAACTTTCTCATTTTAGAGATGGTTTCACCAAAGGTGAAGTCCTCTCCTGGGTTGTCTGCCTCACCAGAGTCCTTCTCGGGGGAGGCAAACCCAAGAGGGGAAGGCATCTGAGAGGCACAGGAAAGGGAGTCATCTAAAGAGGAATCTGAAGAGTCCTCAGCTTCAAGAGGTAGAGAATCTTCAGTCTGAGGCCTAGGACCGATAACTGGAGGGGAAGCAGGCATAGAAGGTCTAAGGGTCATGAAGGCATTAAATACGCTTTGAGAGAAAGTTTGCCAATCAGGCAGGCTTTCTGGAGGAGGAGAGACATGTTTTGTCTTTTGTTTCTTTTTTAAGGAAGAGGTAGGCCTAGAAGGCATGCGGCCTAAAGAGGGCCTAGGTTCGGAATCTTCTAAAGCAGTGGAAGGACTGGTCTGGACATCCAGTGAGAGCAGAGGTTCCACCTTGCTGTCAGCACCCACAACTACAAAACCTCCATGGACGTGCTTTCAGCTCTAGGTTCTGCGGCCTCCCAAACGGTACCCACTATACCCAACTCTCCTGGTTCATTATGTTCCCCTAGGTGAACATCACCCTCAGGGGGAACGTCAGCTGGAGGAGGTGCAACAGTAGGTTCAGGCCTGGAAACTTTGGCCTTCTTTTTTAGTGGCTCGATGGTCTGACCGGACAGCCCTTCCATCGCTACAGGCAGACGTTTAAGTTGCTGGTTTTCAAAGTAGATGTTTAGGGTATGCAGATGGCTGCGAAGAGTCTTGGGTATTAAGGCCTGACAAATTGAGCAGGTTTTATGGTCGTGGTTTGACCCTAGCAGAAAAGGCAGAGGTCGTGGGTGTCCTTATGTGGGATCTGATGTCTGCAGCTACACTTTTCTTTCCTGGATGACATGAACCTAAGCAGGTATGCAGTGACCAAAAAAAGAAAAAAATGGCCCCAACGGGGTACTTATCTTAAATTAGAAGACTCAACAGTAGAGACAGCAGGAACAGCTGAATTTCGAATGGGGGCAGAGAAGTTCTGAGGAAAGGTACGTGCAGGCGTCACTTTTATGTCCCATGCACCCTACAGCCAATGTCAGACATCCCACGTACTTTGCAGTGACTAAATCTTTTGTATACTGGCCAGACATTTGGGTAGCTAAGCAGAGGATAACCCGAAGGTTGTGAATACTCCAACATGGGAATAGAAGGACATCCATGAATAAATTCCAGATCCTGATGGACCTGGGGGGACTTGATGGATGACTTTTTCTAGCAGCTTTCTTACTTCTGCTGCTGCTAATTCTATCTGACTGGGTGGAACATTGGGAATTTTCTTATTTTTCTGAGGAGGGGAAACATAGGGAATAACTTAGCTTCTGGTGAAATCTTCTGTATCCATGAATCTTGAGTGATGGCCTGCCAGACTTGTGGGTACAGAGACAGGCACCCCTGACTGCCTCCAGAGTGTGGCAGTTGGACAATCATTCAGGAGTGCTGGTAGGGCATCTCCAAAAAAGGACCACAAAACCCTTGATTCTGTGATCTGCCTCTAGGAAGACGTCCATTAAATTTACTCCCCCCTCTGCACAGGGGATGGCTGTCTGCCGGAGTATCCTGGCCAAAACCCTGGAATTTCAAAAAAAAAAAACAAAGCTTTCTTCCATCTTCCAGGTTTCAGAAGAAAGTCCTCTGCAGATAGGGTATTCCTGCTTGTTTCAGGTAAAGAGTTTCCTTCATCTTAGTCAAACCATCTAAAGGTGCTTCAATGAAGGATGTCTTGAAGCCTTCTACAAAATCATATAGGCAAATCCAGGTATGCCAAAGAACAGCAATGTCAGTGCCTGCTGCCATGGCTATACTATCAACTACATTGCAAAGCAGATGAATGGATATATTGGGCATTGACTGGAGGGTAGAGAACTGGGACTCCACTGACATTTAGATGTCTGCTGGTACGTTACCTGAGAGGGATTTTGTCAGTTCCTTTGTTAAGTCCTTCTGGAAGAGTATCATATGAGATAAATAATTCAGTGCTCAAACTGCAAAAGTCATTGAAGCATATGTCTGTTTCCAGATTCTGTCCAAAGCCCTAGATTCTCTATTAGAGGTATGGGGAGATGTGCTCTCTTTGGAGAGCTCCTTTCTAGTGGCTGCTGCAAAAAACACAGCATCAGTTCAGTTGTCAAAACCACCCAGGAGGTAGAAAAGCCTCGAGGAACACAGACTCTTGCAGAGGAGGAGTTTGGAAGGACCAAGCCCCTCTTTGCTTCACCACTTCTAGAATGTCTCCAAAAGAGACATTTTCAAAAAAGGACAGTGGGGAACCATCTGGATGATGGAAGTCTGTGTATTCAGTGACTCACTCTGGGCAAAGGTTCCATATCTCCTCTTACAAGTCCATTTCCTCACAAATAATCCCCACTCCTCCTGTGTGGGCTTCTAGGAAAGGTTGCGAATTAAATTATATACTCACGAAGCAGAAGGAGGCTGACTGTCCTTGTCAATCAGGATGAGTGGATATGGAGACAAGAACTACAGGAGGTTAAGGCCAGAGCCAAATATGGCAGGGACACCTCTTCTCTCAACCTGGAGAGAACCCTCTTGAATGCCTCGAAGGCAAAGCATGAAACTGGCACCAAGTAAGCAGCAGATTGATCCGCTTGGGGAAGGAATGGAGCACCCTCGATACCAACTTGCTCCAGCTCTGAGGCAGACAACTGTGTAGTGCTGTCAAACACTAAGGTGCTGAGGGGAAAGGAATGGATCAAAAAATGTCAGAGTTGACCCTGAATCCTGGCTCCGACACTGGCTCAAAGACTCATCCCGATCTGACATCGGCTTCCAAATGACTCCTCGATTAATGCAATTGGCTGAAAGATGAGGCCACTGAAGGTGGCCAGGAAGAGTGCCTTTTCTTGTATAAGAGAAAAATGTAAGGTTTGACTCACCAATTCCAGTGAGAAAATAAATGGGGTGAAGGTGACTAGATCTGAATACCTCTGTGCCTTCACAGCCAGGCAGGTTATATCCAACAGAACTGGTGATTGTTTTCTGGTTTTGCCTAATTTTGTTTCTTGGTCCTTCTCTTTATCCTTAGATTTTTCTCTCTCTTTTTCCTTTTCCTTCTGACCTTTAGCCTTGTCCATCTTCCTGGCTGTGAAAGAAATTCTTCTGGGGCAGGAGGTGCTGAAATCCTCACATAAGCAGGAAGAAGGCACTTAGCACAGGCTTATCCCTGTGGCCATGCAAAGCTCAGGCCCCAAAGGGAGCACATGCCTCACAATCTGTATCCAGGTCTGCTACACCTAAACTCATGGAGATGATCAATTGAGAGGCCCTTCTCAGTATGGAGAACATCGATGTCTGTGCAGTGACAGAAACCTGGTTCAAGGCTCCTGACAGCACCCCAGCACTATCAGGTTTTACCTCTTATCATGCGTTCCGGCCCCAAAATCCAGACAATACCAAGAAAGGAGGGGGGGTATCCATATTCATCAAAGACACCCACACCTCAAGACTGGTGGCAACGCACGATGCATCGGAGACCATCCAGGTGCAATTAACCATAGGCAAGACTGCTCTGCAAATTGTAGCATGTTACAGGCCACCCTCACAAACTCAGGAACCTCACATGGCCTTCCTGAAAACACTAGAGGGATAAATGTATCACCAAACACCATCATACTAGGTGACTTCAATTACCCTAATATAAACTGGGAACACTACTCAAGCCCAAACACCTAGCCCAAAAGTTCCTGGAATTCATAAACTCAAATGCCATGGAACAACTAGTCACCATCCCCACAAGAGGAGAAAACATACTTGATCTCATCATCACGAACATGGGAGCACAATGTTCAACACGAAGTATACCTCACTGGTGAGATCAGATCACAAACTAATCTCGCTGGAGGTCCTCATCCCACCCCACCTGAAATAAAAAGACCACAGTAAAGAACTTCTAAAGCCGACTTCACACTTCTAAAGACTAGTGTGGTCTCCTTTAAGGCCCCGAGCGGCGGAAAACAGTACTCAAGCCGCTGAATCACTTACAAATGCCTTCTACCAGCACCTGCAGGACTGCATGGATAAGGCAATCCCAAGCAAAACAAAGACTCTTTGTACCAAAGGCAAGCCCAGTCTGGTGGACCCCAGCCATAAACAAACTCTACAACAAAAGGAGGAAGCTACTACAAGATAGAGCAAAATCCTTAAAAGGTAAGACACCCTTGATCACTATAAGTAAAAACTAAGAGCTCTCATAAAATCATCCAAAGCAAATTTTGAGAGAAAAATAGCTAAAGACTCAAAAGACAATCATAAGGCCTTCTTTAGCTATAGTTAGAAACCTGGGAGGAAACTCCCAGATATGCTCAGAACTAGTTCAAAATGATGTGAAGATTACTGATCCTACAGACATTGCCAACATACTGACTGACAGGTTCAGTGCAAACTTCTCCCCTCCCAAAGGAGAGATATCTATACCAAGCGATTGCAGCCCCCAACCATCTCCAACGCCCAAGTGAGAACTGCTCTCCAAAGCAAAAACACAGCATCCATGGGACCTGATGGTGTCCCCGGCTGTGTGCTCCACGAACTCAACGAGGAATTAAACCCACAGCTAGGACAGCTGTTTAATCATAGTCTTACCTCTGGATTACGTACCCAGGGAGTGGCGCACTGCAACTGTGGTCCCACTTCACAAAGGTGCCTCCACCGACCCTGGAAATTACCGCCCATTAGCTTGACAAGCCTTATCTGCAAAGCCATGGAGAGGATCATAATGGACCTCATAAATAAAGACATAGGGAATTTGCAGACTTTGGATCCATCCCAGTTCGGCTTTGTCAAAGGCAGATCATGCCTTCTAAACTTGGTTGACTTTTTCGAAACAGTCACCAAAGCCATTGATGAGGGAAAGGCAGTCCATACAGCCTACCTCGATCTGGCGAAGGCCTTGATACAATACCCCACTCGGGTATCATTGAAAAACTCATCAGCTTAAATGTTAACCCATACATCACAAGATGGGTTGCAAACTGGCTGAGTGACAGAACCCACAGGGTCAGAGTTGCTGGCGCCATGTCAGACTCAAAGCCTGTCACAAGTGGTGTACCACAGGGCTCAGTCCTGGGCCCACTCTTGTTTGGCATCTACTTTTCCAGTACAAGCAAACACAGGAGGGTTATGGCTGACAAAGTTTGCAGATGACTGCAAACTGGGCCATAGTAGAAAACACATCTGACACAGATATCCTTCAGAAGGGTCTCACAGAAACGGATAACTGGTGCCAGAGCCATGGCCTAAAGTTAAATGCCAAAAATGCATAGTCATACCCTTCGAAAAACAAGGTTACCCCTTGCTACCAAATAGGTGGCAATCCACTGAGCACAGAAGAAGTTATCAGGGACCTGGGGACCCAGGTTGATAGTAGTCTGTCATTCGATACCCATGTAGCTAAAGTAGTTGGGAAGACCTTCTACATTGGGCACCTTATCATGAAGGGATGCTCATCTAGATCAAGGGAGGTCATAGTCTCCTATACTCATCACTCATCAGACCAATGATTGAGTACAATGCCCCATTCGAATGTATCTGACCCGACACTTGCAGCAGCTGGAGAGGCCACAAAGTTCCTCACCAAAAGGATAAAGGGTCTCAAATATCTGTCCTATGCTGCCCGACTGAAAGAACTCCAGCTCTATTCAGTCGCCACCGCTGCTCAGAGGTGACCTTTGCCTAACATACAAGGCCATGTCAAACCCAGATTTGATGAATATGCTTCACCTCAAAAATCTAGATCCGTCAGAGCCACAAGGGCGGGAGACTTAAATCTTGACACGGCTATTAATAGGACGTGCTGGAGGGATAGATTCATCACCCAAAGACTCCCTATGCTGTGGAATAAAATCCCGGTATATGTGAGGCAGAGCACCTCGCTGGCCTTGTTCAAGAGAAATCTTGACCAATGGATGGGAGATCGCAGATATACCCCAGGGATTACCTCAGTGTCACTGCTCAACAGAGGCACAGCAAAATAATGGGTATAGTTCCCCATTCTAAAGGGGTGGCGTAAGCCACAAAACTATGGGCTAGGCTTGTAAATGCCCTCGGGCAGATAGCCTAGTATGAACCTATGAACCTATGAACCTATATAATAAACCTCCAGACACTGGGCCCAACCCAGTTTGGTTTCAAGGGAAGATCATGCCTACTCAACCTGGAGGACTCCTTTGAGGAGGTCACCAAAGCAATGGATGAGGGCAAAATCGTTCACACTGCCTACCTTGACCTGGCCAGAGCATTTGACACAATACCCCACTTGGGCATTGTTGACAAACTCAAGAGGTCAGATACAAACTTGTATGAAACCCATTGGATAGCCAACTGGCACACAGACAGGACCCAGGAAGTTAGAATTGGAGAGTCCAGTCGCAAGTGGAATCTCTCAGGGATCAGTCCTTAGACCGCTCCTTTTTGGCATTTACTTCTCAGAAGTCAAGACCAATGTCAGTGGTCTGTGGCTGATTAAATTTGCAGATGATTGCAAATTAGGAGCTGTCATTGAATCTCACATTGACACAAATGTTCTCCAGGAAGGGCTATCGCAGGCAAACAACTGGTGTGAGAGCCATGTACTAAAACTGAATGCCAAGAAATGCATAATAATATCCTTTGGGAAGTCAACCATCCCTGGTAACTATCATATTGACAACACACCCCTTAGAGATGACCTAGTAGTCAGGGACTTAGGGACACATACAGAGAGTAATCTAGCCTTTTCCTCACCACTTTAGGCACATGATGGTCAATCATTCGATGCTGTGCAACTTATAAACAAATGTATGACATCCAATTTCAAGGAAGTTATTGTTCCACCATATTCTGCATTCATCAGACCTATCATTGAGAACAATGCTCCCTTTGGTATGTAACTAACCAGGCATATCCAACAATTGGAACGTCCACAGAGGTTCCCTACTAAAACAATACAGGGCGCAAGTAAAATGTCCTATGCAGACCGCCTCAAGGGCTTATCCCTGTACCCCGTCTCCTATAGGCTTTTGAGAGGCAATTTAAGCCTGGCATGTAGAGCATTGTCAGACCCCACTCTGATGGACTTCCTGCATATCCACAAAAAGTACAGTTGTGTACACTTACCATAAATGTAGATGTTCAAGTGTATTCACTGTTGCAGTCATTACATCTGGGTTATCTGCTTGCAGGTAGCCCTCAGTCAGTCTGATTAACAAAGTTTTGGGTCATGCGTCGGTTGCTGTCCCTTCTTCCATGACGTCAGGTCATCAGGAGTATAGAACATGCAGCCGACGCCATTACATCAGTTTTTCTTGCCCCAGATGTCAGGTGCCCCCCTAATGGGAAGCAATTAAATATAAAAGTACAATGATATACCTCTAACAAAAAAGCAAATACACCAGAAAGGCTTTTAAGCATAGTAAAGGAAAGTAGAGATATAGCCATAATAAGTTGGGGGCTGGAAGGAGGCTAATCAGGACTGCAACAGTGAATACACTCGAACATCTACATTTATGGTAAGTGTATGCAACTGTTCTATGTTCTTCGTGTTTCTCTGTTGCAGTCATTACATTTGGGTAGATTCCCAAAGCTATGGTTGGGAGGAGGAATTTAGATAGCATTAGGGCCAGCTATAAGGCCCTGCAAGACTGCAGTGGCAAAGCCAGCTCTGGATTTAGAGAAAATTGGCAAATGATAATGCTTGGTGAAAGTATGTACAGAACTCCAGGTAGCAGCTTCTAGGATGTCCCTGGTAGGGATGCCTCTGAATAAGGCTGTAGAGGTAGATGCAGCCCTGGTGGAGTGAGGTCTGATCCCCTGGGGGATAGGTTTTCCATGGTGCTTATAGCAAAAATGAATGCAATGGCTTATCCATTTAGAAATGGTTTGCTTTGAAATAGCCTTCCCCTTTATTCTGTGGATTGGGAAAGAAGGTTGGCAAATGAATGGACTGATTAAAAGCCACACTGGATACCACCTTGGGCATGAAGGATGGATTGGTTCTGAGGGACACCCTGTCCACATGAAAGATGATGAAAGGCTCCACTGCCATAAGGACCTATAATTTAGATACCCTTCCAGCTGAAGTGATTGCTAAAAGGAAAGCTGTTTTCCAAGAAAGAAATTTTAAGTCTGAAATAGCAGCTGGCTCGAAAGGAGGTAGAGTGAGTTTCTCCAAGACAAAGTTAAGGTCCCAGGCTGGGGTTGGAGCTCTCCTTTTGGCCCCTCTGAGGAACTGCTTGAGCAGTGGATGAGAGAAAACAGGAAGTTCTGTGTTATAATGAGCGGAAATGGCTGAGGCGTGGGTTTTAATGGGGGAAAAAGAGAGGCCCTTGTGAAGCATCTCAGTTAAGTATTGTAAAAATCTGAGGTAAATTGGGCGCTGCTGTGCTCATCCCTTGAGATTGGTTCCAGGCACGGAATCTTTTCCACTTTTCAGCATAAGATTTTCTAGTACTAGGCCTCCGTGCCTCTAAAATGATACCCATCACAGGTTTACTGAGGGATGGTAAAGGAGAGATTATGTAATTAGCCAGGCTGCAAGGTTCAGTGTTAGAGGCTGAGGGTGCAGATTCTGGTTCTCCTGTTGAGACAACAGGGAAGGAGTCTGAGGCAGGTGCCATGGGGATAACCGTGACACACTGCGCAGGAGGGTGTACCAGTGTTGGCTCGGCCAGTCTGGAGCAATCAAAATCATCCTTGGTTTGTCCCGTTTGATTTTTAGTAGTACTTTGGAGGGCAGAGGCAAAGGGGGAAGGCATAGACTGATAGGTTTTTCCAGCTGAAGTACAGAGCATCCACTTTCCAGGCTTGTTTGTGGGGAGTCCTTGTGTAAAACTTGTCCAATTGGTAGTTCTGGGGAGAGGCAAACAGGTCTATATCTGGGCTCCCCCATTTGCTTGTCAACATGTTGAAAATCCTTGGTTCCAGTTTCCACTCGTGTGGGTCTATGAGGTTTCTGCTTAGTCCGTCTGCCAGTGTATTCAATTTTCCTGGCAGGAACTGAGCTTGTAGGTGTACTTGGTAGGTCAAGGCTGTGTTCCACAATGCCATGGCTAGTCTGCACAGGGGGTAAGAGTGTGTACCCCCATGCTTGTTTATGTACCACATAACAGTGGTGTTTGTTCATCTTTACCATTAGTTGTCCTGGAAGAATGTGGTCCTTGAAGGCTGTCAGAGCATTCTGTACAGCTAACAGTTCTTTTTGATTGATATGCAGCTGCATCTGACTTGGGTTCCATTTGCCTTGAAAGCACTTCCCTGCCAGGTGAGCCGCCCATGCATAGTCTGATGCGTCTGTTGTTAGGGTTTGGGTGGCAGGGGGTGGTGTGAAAGTAGTCCCTTGTTTAGGTTGCAGGCCTATGCCCACCAAAGGAACTCTAGGCGTAGGCATGGTATAATAGGAATCACTGTTTCTAGATGCTGAGAATGTCGACACCATAGGTTTTTTAGATACCACTGTAGTTTCCTCATATGCAGTCTTGCATATGGAATTAGAAGAATGCAGGAGGCCATGAACCCCAAGGCTTGCAGTATTTGTCTTGCAGATAACAGGGTTTTTGTGGTCACTTGTCTGAAAGTAGGTTGTCAAATGAATTTGTTTCTCTGGCGTGAGATAAGCCATCTGGGAAGTTGTACTCAAGCTTGCTCCCAGGAATATAATTTGTTGACAGGGTACCAGGTGTGATTTACTTTTGTTTATGGTGTACCCCAGACAAGTTAGAACCCTTTGTACAAAGGCCAGATGATTCAAAAGTCTGTCCTGGCTTTCTGCCTGAATTAGACAATCATCCAGGTATGGGTATATTTGAATATTTCTTTGCCTGCAAAATGCAATAACTGGAGCTAGGCACTTTGGCTTATCTACTGCGCCCAGGGTATTCACAAAGGGCAGTGCAGAGAACGGATAGTGCGTGTAGCCTGCTTTGGAGTGTAGGTATCTTCTGCAAGATTCCCTGATTAGATTTAAAAGAAGTATATCTTCACATCCCAGAGTTGCCAACCAGGCATCTTTGCCTAGCATAGGAAGTAATTGGTGAAGAGTAGCATCTTGAATTTTGCAATCTCCAAAAAGGTGCTTAGAGTAGACAGGTCTAGGATAGGACGCCATGAATTGTCTTTTCTGGGTACCAGGAAAAGTCTCCAGTAGAAACCTTGTTCCTTTTCCTCTTCTGGTACCAGTTGAATAGCCTCCATGCTTAAGAGAGAAAGTACTTGTTTTGGGGCCTCTGCCCACTGATTTGGGGGTATGTCTGGACACCCGCTTGGTGTTGGCAACAAGTGGAAGTGAAATCTGTATCTCTGGGACACTATATTTAAAACCCATTTGTCCTGGGTAATGAGTTCCCAATTATTTGCATGAAGAGCAATCTTTCCCCCCAAAGGGGCAGTCAGTTGATAAGTGCTTGGAAATTTTAAAAGGAAGTCATTGAGACAGTTTACCATAGGGGGGAGTCTTATTATTCCCAGATTTGGAAGTGGAGGCTCCCCACTACTTAGATCTGTGATACTCCTTGAAGGCATTTGCCAAAGCGCTAGAGGTGCAATCAGTTGAGTGTATTCTTCTTCTGTTCACCGTTTAGTTGTGTGTGTCCCCTGGGACTGAAACTTGGGGTTTTTGCTGTGTCTGGGTTTGGCTTGAGAAGACCTGGAAGGGTCTGGAAAGGGCCAATTCTTAGAGGGCCAGTGCCTACTAAATCTAGGAGGCTGAACTTGTAAAAAATCTTTAACAGTTTGCAAGGATTTAGCTTTATCTTCCATCTTTTTAAGAGCGTCTTCAGCCTTGTTGCCAAACAGGCGGTCCTGATTTAAAGGAGCATCCAACAATTTATCTTTAACATGATCAGGCAAAGATTGCTCTTTAAGCCAAGCATGCCTTCTGAGCACAGACCCAGTAACAGCAGCCATGCAAGAGGCCTCTAATGAATCAAAACCACACTGCAAAGTATGTTTTCCAACTTGTTCAGCAGAATGCATTAAATCCTGTAATTCTTTACTTTCCACACAGTCAGGAATCAACATCATTTTCTGTTTAAGCAGTCCAATAACATGTTGCTGATACTTTAACACATGAAACTGCCAGTTTAAAGCCCTACTGGCCAAGGTTGCAGAAGTGCAAACCTTCTTACCCCATCTATCCAGCGCCCTGGAATCTCTATCAGAAGGAGTAGGATTTTTAGCAGAAGAAGCCTTAATGCCCTTGGGACCTTGTGAAATAGTCTCTGGATCTGCAATATGATTTTTAAAAAGGAACTTGTGGGACTCAGGGACCCTGTAGCATCTGTCAAGTTTTCTGGGAGCAGGAGGCAGGGAATCAGGGGCCAAACTAGATTCCAAAAAAGCATCATCAACAATATCTAGTACAGGACGAATAGCTAAAGGCTTATGCTGAGGTAGGAGAAGGAAATGGCTAAGCCTCTTTTTTGAATCAGAAAAATCCTTGCTTTCCCAATGGAAATGCTCCCTTAGAGTATGTAAGGTTTCTCCAAAAGAAAAATTCTGAGGAGGGGAAGCCGTGGGAATGGAGTCCTCTGCATCAGAATCTTCATAAGTAGATAAGGGCAAATCCAGATCATCGGAAGACTCAGAAAAAACAGAATCCTGATCAGAAGAGTCATAATCAACTTCAGTTCTAGGCCTCTTAGAAGAGGGGGCGGGTTGACTACCCCTGATTAGAATTATTAGATCTTCAGACATTCTTATCATTTGTTTTTTAGGCATTGAGGCCTGAGCATGTGGCCTGGGCATCGTTTTTTTAGGCACAGATCGAGATTTAGGCTTAAGTAAAGAAGGAGGCATCGGTTTAATATGCAAGTCCATAGACCTGAATACACCCTCAGAAGCCGGTGCCTGCACAGCGGCTCCAGACCCATCCAAGGTAGAAACATTTGCAGGTTCCATAGTTGAAGCATCTCGCGGCATACCGGACTCCGAATGGGTCTCAGTAGTGGCCTGCAAATCAGAACTAGCGGGTATCAGGGGCTGCAAAAGCGCCTGAGTACCGGCGAACAGGCGATTGGCTAGGAGAAGTGTCGTCGGCAGTTTTGGACCTCGGCGGCCTGTCTCTGTCTTTATCTTTGCATTTTTTCGTAATCCCGGTATTCGGATGGCTAACTGACGACATTTCTGTATAATTAAATCAAGAACAAAAATATTTACAGGTGAAAGTATACCGACAACGGATAGTGCGCTGATTAAATAAAGCACAAAACCGACAGCAAGGTACGTCGTGTTCAGGGCCTAGGCAAGAAATACAGCAAGAATGAAAATCTTTATGAGGTATTTGCTTTCCACAAGTAATGCAATTATTAACTTTTACTGACATCGGTAAGGAACAATAAAAAGTTTCTCCAACAGGGTACTTAGCTTTAGTTGAAGACTGGTTCTGAAACTCAAAAACGAAAATTTCAAGAGTCGGCCGACCGGCACTTGCGAACTGCTTCTGCTTCGGGCACCACATGGCAAGAAAGATTGATGTAATGGCGTCGGCTGCATGTTTTATACCCCTGATGACCTGACGTTATGGAAGAAGGTACAGCAACCAATGCAGGACCCAAGACTTTGTTAATCAGGCCGACTGAGGGCTACCTGCAAGCAGATAACCCAAATTTAATGACTGCAACAGTGAATCACGAAGAACATCAAACCGCACCAGAATTACCCACTCTAAAACCTTGCCTGTGATACAAATAGTACCTGCTGGAGAGATAGGTATGTATCCCAGAGACTACCGTGTCTATGGAATAGGCTCCTCATCCATGTGAAGCAGAGTTCCTCCCTAACCCACTCCAAGTGCAACTTGGACAATTGGATGGGAAAATTAAAATTCATCCCTGGTTTGGCACCTATGTCTCTAATGGACACAGGTAACCTGTAAATGGTTAATCTCCCAGGCCCATGCTTACACTTATCAAGGATATCAGAACTTGTCAGAGATATGGAATGCATGGCTAGTATTTAAAAGGCCCTTATGGTCATTAACCTAGTTAACACCTATGAACCTTATAAACAGTCTTTGCACTGAGAAAGCAGATCTACAGATGGTATTTTATGGCCACAGTTTAAACACTTTTTTAAATTCAGTGGCTTTGTCAGACATACTGGAAGAGAGACTTACAGCAAAGGCAAACCTGAAGTATCAGCACTATCACAACAGCAAGAACCCAAATAACAGCAATCACCTAGTAACCAGCACGAGTACAAAAAGGCATATAAGTGTTTTTATTTTTTTTAATAGAAGTGAAGAACAGATTAGAACAGAGAAAATGGAAAAAAACAAGCACCCCAAAATTTGATTTATAGATTAAATACTTATCGTTTGAATGCCAGAGCCCTCCAATTGCACTTCTCGTCTCACTAAGCAACAAACGAAATCTGACATTTTCGGGGGACCAGAGGAACTGTGGGAAGGGGAGGAGTCAGAGCCCCATATCCAAGCTCTTGTAAAGGACAGAGGTCAGAACCTATTGGATCTAATAACCCAAGTGTTGAATCAAACAAAAAAAAGGATCCCAAATTAAGGACTCCTGACATCTGAGAAAAGACCCAGCAAAGATGAGCAGGTCATCTAAATAAGAAAATATACGAATGTCTTGCAGTATGCAGTGAGCTATTACTGGAACTAGATACTTTGTAAACACTCCTGGAGCAGAGGATAACCCAAAGATTAATGCAGAGAATTAATAATGCGAGCCAGACACAGGGAATCTGTCAAGTTTCTTGAAGCCTGTGGCTTTGGAGAAGAGATGAGCATCTTTTAGATCCATTGTTACCATAAAACTCAAGACAGGGATGATGGGTAACTTCTGAAAGGTCAACATTTTGAATTTTGGTACTTTCATAAACAGGCTGATGAAGAACTGGTCTCCATGAAAGTTCTTTCTCTGGAAATAGAAACATGGGGTAGAAGCCTTTCCCTTTTTGATCTAAAGGCACTGGTTCTATGACTCCTAGCATCAGCAAGTATTTACGAAATGCAGGAAAAAATTCCATTTGGTTTGGAGGGTGGGGATGAATTCCTCTGAAAGTATGTGAATCCAGTCTCAACTGTAACCCCTCCTGAACCACTTTTATCAGCCGAAGGGGAACACAGAGTCACTTTCTGGACACAACTAGATGGGGGTGGGGAAAAGACTGCTGGCATAATCATTCTGACAGATTACACTTTTTTTTTTTTTTTTTATGAAAGCATCTCTTTTTTTTGTTGTTGTTCCCCTACTGCCATCTCTTTTTTGTTTCTTACTTGCCAGGAAGCGACATGGATAGTTTATTTTGCCTTTCAGAGGGAGTAGAACATTTGAGAGATTTGTAACAGGGGATTTGAAAAATCTTAGAAACTCCCTAAATTAATTTCCTCTTTCATCAAATTGTTTGAGGATCTGAGTAGCAGAAGGACCAAATAAATTCTCTTTAAAGTAGAATTTAAAATCTCATACTTGACTTCATCAGCAAGTTCTGGTTACATGCCCAGGTAAACTTCCTTAAAACTGTAGCAGTAGCAGTGGCCCTAGACACCATATATGCACAATCGTAAACACTCTTCAATCCATGTAGATACTTAGGACAAATTAGAAACAATAGGAATTGTATAGGAGCTACTTTCTGAATGAAGTGTAGCAGAGTATTCCCTCAAACTGTCTACACAACTAAGAACAAAACTTCCACATTTGTGCTTGGTAGTTAAGAATTCTGTATGCTGAAGAACCAAATGTGTCCAAAACCTTACCTGCTTTATGCACACGATGTTGTTGTTGTGTCTTTCGGCTTTTCCCGGTTAGGGGTCGCCACAGCGGAACTCCGGTCCATTAATGATTGGCAGTAGATTTTTAGGTGCTGAGTTGCCGGCCCTGACGCACAACCTTCAACGAAGGTACACCCATTCACGCATGTCTCTACACAGAAGACGCTCTAGCTGAGAATTGAACAGGACAACGTCTTATTGTGAGGTGACAACACTACCGCAGCACCACCACTGCAGTATGTAAATAAATGTAAATCAGAATACAAAATGTAATAAGTAATATGAAATCTTAGAATAAAGGGTCAATGTGCAATGCATTACAACAAGCAAGCTATGTTTGAGTTATATTAAATAGAAGTCAGTTTCCTGCTGGTGAGGAGGTCAAAATGGAGGCTGGGTCAGATTTAACATGACAAAACAAGAATGCGTTTGCTTGAGGTACTTTTATCTGCCGTTTTGGGTACTGAAAGCTGAGCGTCACGGCTGTTAGAGGTGGCTTTTAACACATCCTCCAAGGATGGAAAAGTGGAACATTTATTTATTTACATTTGTTTACTGGTAGTGTCCGACTGGGCCAGGGACCCGTTTTCAGTGGAGACCTGGGAAGAAAAGCTCCAATGCAAGTTTTACAATTATAAAGTCACAGTCAAAAGAAGAGCAAGTAACACATATGACAGTGGCAAAATAAACAGAAGTATTAGAACTACAAAATCATTATAAAAAGATAAGCAGGTAACATATGGCAGTGTAAAATACATATTCAGTGAACACAGAAAATTATAAAAGATAAGCAAGTTCCATACATGACAGTAAAAGAAAAATACGTTTTTAATGAGCATAAAATATATCTAACAGCATTTTTTTTAAATAATAGAAGGATTATGAGAGTTAGAGCAACAGTGGGGAAGTACAAGAATGGGACTTATGGAATGTTTGTCCAACATGTGGGACAGTCAGGTTAGAGGAGTTAGCCAGGGTGAGTGCAGCATATCTATCTTATATATACAGGGGAACATACCTTAACGATCTCCCAGACTTAAATATTGTTCTCCCATGTCTGGATCATCACTAGAACAGCCACAGAGGATGCGGCTTTCCCCTAGTCCATGGTGACTAAAGGGAATACACCAGTGGAACCCAGCAAAGCAAATGAACGGTCTGAAGAACCACGGTTGGCCACAACAGAGTCACCCACTAACATCTGAGGCACTATCTGAGCTCACTATGGCTGCAATGGCTCTTTATTGTGTTGCTTTTTCATTTTAGATACAGAAGAGCCAGCAAGATCAGAGTAAGTATCCATGCTATAGCTGAAGGAGCTTGGCCACCCGTAAGCACTGTTGAACACGTCGGTCGTAAAGTAAGTTTTCAGTCAAGTGTTCACAAGAAGCACATACTCTTACACTTCCCCACACCCACACAGTCTCTCTCAAAAGCAAACCACAAGCAGTACACAAAAATTATTGGCAGAATTGAAAAACCCTGTCTCTAGTGCACTACAGAAAAAAAACAACAGGTAAGTTGTCACACAAATCATTTTCTCCTCCATGAAACACTTCCCAATTCCTAAAACATAAACATTTAGAAGTTCTCAAAAGTAATACATCCGTAACACAAATTTGCCTCAAATAGTGAAAATAAGCCCTATGATAAAAATACTGGTCCATGACAAGAAACTTCCAACATTGCAAAAACTCTTAGTTATGTACTTACCATAACGATAGATGTATGTGATCTATCTCGCCTACATTCATTACTGATGGGCTTGGAGCCGAGTATCGGCTCCGACTCGGCTGCTATAACAAGCACTAAGTCTCTCATTGGCTGGGCCAACCCTGTATCCCAGGATGCACCACACCCAAACCCCCAGATCTTGTTTGCCCCAACACATTCTTCCACCAACAGAACCCATAAAGAGAAATCTGTAAGAGGAGAGAAAAAAATAATATCCTTAGGGGAATCTAGGAATATTTGTCTCTTCCAAGTCCAACAGGTTGGGGGAAGGAGGGTGGGTACGTAAGAATGTAGGCGAGATGGATCACATACATCTATCATTATGGTAAGTACATAACTAAGAGATATAATGTGATCCTATCTCACCTACATTCATAACTGATGGGACAGCGTCCCTAGCATCTGAATCCTGGGGGGCTCACTGGAAAACACTCCTGAGCACTGTGGAACCAAAGGAAGCCCGACCTCTAGATGCCACGTCCAATTTGTAATGAGAAATAAAGGTATGTAGAGAAGTCCAAGTATCCGCTGCACATATCTCATCCACAGACAGCCTAGCGTGAAAAGCCACTGAAGCTGCCATAGCCCTAGTAGAATGTGCCTTCACTGGAAAGGGAAGATCCCTACCCGTCAATGCATAAATGAAGGAGATGCAATCCCTAATCCACTTAGCGATGGTGGACTTAGTTACAGATCTGCCAATTCTATTGTCCGAAAAAGACACAAACAACTGATCCGATTTCCTCTCCTGTTGTGTCCTATTCAAATAAAACCTCAATTGTCTATGTACATCCAACTGGTGAAATATGTATTCTGCTTTGTTGGAGAATTGTGGGAAAAAGACCGGCAGCTCAATAGACTGTTGAAGGCAAATGGCAGAAGAGACCTTAGGGAGAAAGGAAGTGTTTAGTCTCAGAGATACTCTGTCCTTATGAAAAATCAAATAAGGAGGTTTGACAGAAAGGGCTTGAAGCTCCGAAACCCTTCTGGCTGAAGTAATGGCTACCAAAAATGCAGTCTTCCATGATAAGAATTTTAATTCGCAAGTGGATGCCAGCTCAAAAGGAGGAGACGTTAAAGCTCCGAGCACCATATTTAAGTCCCATGGTAGAACAGGTTGTGAAATCGGGGGGGCGAATCAACCAGGCTCCTTTCAGAAAGGCTTTACACAGCCTATGACCCATGACGGAAGGTTCATGAGCAACGTGATAATTAGAGATCGCCGCCAGTTGAACCTTTATAGTGGAGACAGCGGAACCCTGTCTAAAAAGTGTTGCCAAAAAATCTAAGACCGCTGATACAGGGGCTGTAAGGGGATTAAGATTATGCTGCTTGGCCCAAATTGCAAATCTCTTCCATTTACTAGAGTATATCTTCCTAGTAGAAGACTTGTGAGAAAAGGACAGAATCTGTACCACTTCCGGTGTAAGAGTATGTTGTCTGACTAAGGCAGGAGGTGGAGCAGCCAAGCAGCGAGTTTGAGAGTTCGGAGGCTGCCCCGACTGATGAGTCAATAGGTCTGGAGCTGGGTCCAGAATCCAAGGACCATCCACCGCATACTTCCAAAGGAAGGGGAACCAAACTTGATGGGGCCAGTGTGGTGCGATCAGAATCATGCTGCTTCCCAAACAGATTGCCTTCTGAATCACTCTTGGCAGAAGAGGGATTGGAGGGAAGGCGTAGAGCAGACCGGAGGGCCAACTGTGGACTAGAACATCACTGGGTGACTCCCCCTGAGGAGGGATCAGAGTGAAAAAATTGCTGCACTTTGCATTTAGGGGACTGGCAAAGAGGTCGCAGCAGGGAAGACCCCACTTGGAGAAAATCTGAGCAGCCACTCGATCGTTCAGGGGCCACTTGTGAGGCATCAGAATAGCTCTGCTCAGCCTGTCTGCTATCACACTGGACTTTCCCGGAATGTGCATTGCCACAAGAACACGCTGGGAAGCGATCACTCAGTTCCACACTCTCATGGCTTCTCTGCAAAGGGGGTAGGACTTGGTCCCCCCCTGTTTGTTCAGATATCAGACAACTGACATATTGTCAGAAAGAATCGCAATTGTTCCCCGTGGAAGAAAGCTGTGTAGTGCCTGCAACGCTGGAAGCACCATTCTCATCTCCAGAACATTGATATGCAAGTGAGTCTCGTGATCTTGCCAGGTACCTTGGCCGTTCTGCCCAGATAATGCCCCCCCCACCCTATCTGGGAGGCGTCCGTGGTTACCGTGGCAGCGGGGGACGGGGGGATGAACAATCTCCCTTGATTGAGACTGGAGGGGAGAAGCCACAAACGAAGATCTTGGTCGGCATCTCTCCGTGATGAAGATGGGATGGGACAAGGGCAGTTCCTGATATGACCACTGGACCAAAAGGAGCCATTGAAGTATTTGCATGTGTAACCTGGCAAGAGGGACTAGAAGAATGGTAGCCGCCATTGTTCTCAACAATTGAAGAACCGTTCTGGCTTGGGCTTTTCTCCAGGCCAGCAAGACTAGAACTTGGGCCTGCAACACCTTTAATCTCTCCCTGGGTAGAAATGCTCACATCTTTAAAGAGTCTAGCTCTGCACCGATAAAGGCAACACGCTGTGATGGCAACAATACAGATTTTGCCCAATTGAAAGTAATTCCTAGTAGATGTCCCAATTTGACTGTAGTTATCATGGCTTGAATAAGTAGATGCCTGGTTGGGGCGGTGAGGAGCCAGTCATCTAGATAAGGAAACACCTGGAATCCTAGACGTCTCATGTGAGCAGTCACCACTGCCAACCACTTGGTAAACACCCTGGGGGTTGTGGTGAGACCAAAGGGCAGGGCCCGGAATTGAAAATGACCGGCCCCCAGCCGGAAGCGTAAATGATGCCTGGAGACCTTGTGTATCTTGATGTGATAATAGGCATCCTTGAAATCTATGGAGCACATCCATACTCCTTTCTTCAGCAGGGGGAGAATGGATTGCAAAGTGACCATCTGGAACTTGGACTTCTTTACAAAGCAGTTCAAACGGCTGAGATCCAGAATGGGTCTCAAGTCCCCTGTTCTTTTCGGCACCAAAAATAATCTTGAGTAAGTTCCTGATCCGATCTGGTCTGGTCTGTGGGGACTGGTTGGATGGCTCCTTTTCTTAGCAGTTTTGAGATTTCTAGTGCTGCTTGATCCTGTTGACTGGGTGGAACGTCCGAGATTCTCTTTGACGGTGGGGGAGAATGGATAAAGGGAATGGTATAACCTCCGGTGATTATTCGAAGCACCCATCGATCCTGAGTGATGGACTCCCAGGCCTGAAGATGCTCTGAAAAACGACCCCCGACTTGCTCCGGAGATGCACACTCGGGTAATCCCTCAGGGACATTGGAAGGAGGAACCACGAAAGGATTCACTGTCTCCTGTATTGCGGGGGCCTCCGCCACCTCTAGGGCAACACCTTCCGGAGTAATTCCCCCCTCCTCTGCCTCTGGAGGGGGGGGGGTCACTCTGATGGGCAGGGGAAGACTTTTGAGACTTTCTGAACCACATTTTTCCTCCCCTCTGAACCTTGGGATAAGGTCTAGTGGGAAGAGAAAAACTGGCCCCAACGGCAGACACAGTCTTGCCCTCCTGCTCACATCTAGTGAGGGTGTCTTTCACCTTGGGTCCAAAAAGGGAGGACCCGTCAAATGGGGCGTCCGTGAAAGAAGACTTGAAAGCCTCCGCAAAATGACACAAGCTCATCCAGGCTTGCCTCCTGAGGGCTACTCGCTGCTTCACCCATCCCCTCGGCTGCATAAGATATGAGCCTCATGGACGAGTTGATGACGGAAGAAAGGGTAGACAGCTGGGCATTCACAGACTGGGTCAATGCCTCAGGCAAGTTACCCGACAGGGTATCTCCCAACTCCTTTATGAGTTCCCTTTGGAGCCGCATAAAATGACACAAGTAATTCAGCGACTGCAAGGTAAAGGTCGCTGAAGACAGGGTATGCTTCCCATACCTATCCATGCTCCTAGACTCCTTATTAGAAGGATGGATGAAAGTAGAAGCCTCTGCCACGTCCTGCTGAGTGGCAGACGCCACCACCATGGCATTAACAGGAACTCCCTTGGTCAAAACTCTTTTCCAGGAGGCGCAGATAAGAATTTATTGGGGTGGCTAGGAACTGGCTCCACAGAGTCAGGGTGTTCCCACACCCTTCGACAAATAAGATCCAACAATTCATCGAAGGGTGGAGACACCCAGGAGGAGGAAGGCTGGGCTCCAAAGGCCTTGAGGAAGACCGACTCCTCCTCAAAAGGGTTTTTGGATGGCCAGTCGCCTTGCTGTCTCAAGATCTCCAGGATATCGGAGAACGAAACATCATCGGAGGACGACTTCGGGGACCCTTCTGCATCATCGAGGTCAGTATCCGAGGTGACAGACTCATCTGGGGAGTCTAGGTGCTTCCTCTTACACAGCTTCTTTCTGGGAGGCTCTTCAGGCATGGACTCTGAAGGGCCCTCAGAAAGCAGGGGACCACACAAGGAGGTGTCCTCAGGCCTTGGAGCCCCGCTGTCCAGAGATAGGGGGGCACCAGAAACTCTATTCGCAGTGTCTGGGGAGGGAGATGCCAATTTGGGTGAAGTCACCAAGGACTTAGCCAGCGCGCACCTCATAGCCTCGAAGGCGGGTCCCCCAGAATCGGAGGAGAGGCCAGTCTCCGAAACCATGACCGGAGTCGGGGTTCCCCTAGCCGAAGCACCAAGGGGGAGACTCGGAGCCAAAGCCAGAGGCCCAGATATATCCCCCTCGGGCCCGACTGAAGGTTGGAGCACAGGTTGGGACCGAAAGACTGTCAGGGGGTCTCGGGGCCAACCCAAGGACTTCACTCGACTCAGCATACTCCGACGACACCAAGGTTGTCGGAGGAGGAAAAAATGGAACTGATACCATGGTAGGCTCCAGAGCCGACTGGGCTGGAGCTGAAAATAATTTAGATAACAATGGTGACTGGAGGAGCCTCTGGACCACCCTTTAATGAAGTGAAGCACTTTTTAGGTGCTCAATGCTTGTTCGTTCCGCATAGTTAGATGTTGTCAAAATATATTGGGAAATTTAATGCATAAGCTCTAACCAAAAATTCTAACCAAAAAAGACTAAAAAGACTTATCTCTCCATGGGGTTAAAAGTCTATCTACATCCGAATCCGACAGTCTGGAGGACCTGGAGGAGATGGAAAGGGGTCGAGAAACCCTTCCCATCGGATCCGAGACACGGCTAGGAGAACGGCTCTGAATCGGCTCCAAAAGGATCGGAGCCGAAGCAGGCTTGAGAACCACCGAAACCTCCTTCGGCGCTGAAGGTTGTGGAACTGAGGAAGCCGGCTCCGAAATAGAAAAATTTTCCTGCGGCTCCGAGATCAATGGAACCGAGGAAGAAGACCCAGCTGTCGACCCTGAATCCTGTGGCTCCAAGATCAATGGAGCCAAGGAAGGAGACACAGCTTTAGACCCTTTATCCAACGGCTCCGAGACCAGTGGAGCCGAGGAAGGGGACATCGATCTTGATCTTTTCTCTGGCGGCTCCGAAGAAGTGGACGGAGCCAGGGACTTCTTTTTTGATTTAACCCTGGATTTTTCAGAGGGAGAAGAAAATACAGCTTCCTCAAAGGAGGGTTTAATTAAACCCTTCAGGATAAGTTTATTTTTTCTCTCCTGAAAAACCCTTGAAGAGAAAGCATGACAGACACTGCAAGATTCTTGCAAGTGTTTGGCACCAAGACAATAAACGCATATCGTGTGACCGTCTGTCAAAGACATTTTATAATTACACTTCGCACATTTTTTAAAGCTCGATGGCTTATGTTCTTTCTGCTCTTTAGTAGACATCAAGACACAATACAACTCAAACACGAAGAGGAAAGGGAGGAACGGCTCTAATTTAAACGCCGAGACACCAGATAGGGTAAAGGCCCTCTAACTTAAACAGGCCTAGCCCGCCAAACAGAAGGACCACCACACAACAAGAAAAACAACAGTCCCACTCAGACACAAGGTCAATACAACAACGTAACTATTAAAATAGCTTTTGGATATAAATTCTCCTACAAAAACCAGCTAAGATCGATCAAAACGAGGGTACTTAGCCACAGCCAAGTTGAGACCACGTCGATACTCCAGGAGCGGCAAACGAGATCTGGGGGTTTGTGTGTGGTGCATCCTGGGATACAGAGTTGGCCCAGCCAATGAGAGACGTCGTGCTTGTTATAGCGGCCGAGTGGGAGCCGATTCTCGGCTCCGAGCCCATCAGTAATGAATGTAGGCAAGATAGGATCACATTACATTATTAAGTTTCTTAAAGCGGAAATAACTATTTTGCATAGAAAATAAAACATACCAATATTTTCTTAAAAAAGCAATAATTTCTTTGTGGAAGGGTTCTGCTAAGAGGTCTTGTCTCTCAGAAAGTTTGGAGCGGTTTTCCTTCTAGATGGCAAGAAAGTATTGAAACTATTTAAACTTGGACTGTTGATTTCCCTCTAAGAACCTAGACAATCGGCAGTCAGAGTGTAGGTGTGGGAGGGAGCCAGAGTTTTGTGAAGCTGACAGTGGTTGTATCCTAGAGCAGGATACAACCCATAAAGCCAAAAGATACAGCAGTGAGAATAATGAAAGTACAACTGTGCAAAATCTTACCATATCAGTAGAATGTCCTTCTCTTCACTGTTGAGTATTCTTTACCAAAGGGATTCCTTGCCAAGGGTAGATGAAAGTCCAGCCAGTATACCAAAGACTTAGGATTTTATAGACATTGTATGTCACGCATATGCTCCTCACTGGAGGTGTACAGCACAAAGGGGACATACAGACATACCTCAGAAAGTACAGTTGTGTACACTTACCATAAATGTAGATGCTAGTGTATTCACTGTTGCAGTCATCGCATTTGGGTTATCTGCATGCAGTAGCCCTCAGTTGGCCTGATTATCAAAGTCTTGGCATCGGTTGCTGTCTCATCCTCCGTGACGTCAGGTAGTCAGGGGTGTAAAGCATGCAGCCGACGCCATTACATCAGTTTTTCTTGCTCCAGATGTCAGGTGCCCCCCTAATGGGAAGCAATTAAATATACATACATTATATATATATATATATATATATATATATATATATATATATATATATATATTTTAAGTATAGTAAAGGACAATACAGGTATAGCCAAAAGAAGTCAAGGGGCTGGAGGGAGGGTAACCAGGACTGCCACAGTGAATACACTCGAACATCTACATTTATGGTAAGTGTACACAACTGTACTATGTTCTTCATGTTTCAAAGTTGCAGTCATCACACATTTGGGTACATTCCCAAAGCTAAGGATGGGAGGAGGAATTTAAATAGCATTAGGACCAGCTATAAAGCCCTGCAAGACTGCAGTGGCAAAGCCAGCTCTGGATTTAGAGAAAAATGGCAAATGGTAATCCTCCGTGAAAGTATGTACAGAACTCCAGGGAGCAGCTTCTAGGATGTCTCTGGTAGGGACACCTCTGAGGAAGGCTGTAGAGGTAGATGCAGCCCTGGTTGAATGGGGTCTAATCCCCTGTGGGATAGGTTTTCCATGGTGATTATAGCAGAAATGAATGCAATGGCTTATCCATTTAGAAATGTTTGCTTTGAAATAACCTTCCCTTCTGCCCCTGCAGCAAATGCCACCAGCAGTTGTTCAGATTTCCTTTGAGGTTTAGTCCTGTCCAAGTAAAATCTAAGTTGTCTGTGCACATCTAAGGAGTGCAGTATCCATTCTCTTTTGTTCTGTGCATTAGAAAAGAAGGTTGGCAAATGAATGGATTGATTAAGAGCCACACTGGATACCACCTTGGGCATGAAGGAGGGATTGGTCCTGAGGGACACCCTGTCCGCATGGAAGATGAAGAAAGGCTCCACTGCCATAAGGGCCTGTAATTGAGATACCCTTCTTGCTGAAGTGATTGCTAAAAGGAAAGCTGTTTTACAAGAAAGGAATTTTAACTCTGCAGTTGCAGCTGGCTCAAAAGGAGGAAGAGTGAGTTTTTCCAATACAAAGTTAAGGTCCCAGGCTGGAGTTGGGGTTCTCTTGGGTGGTCATACGTTTATGGCCTCTCTGAGGAACTGCTTGAGCAGTAGGTGAGAAAAGAGGGGTGGTTCTGTGTTGTAATGAGCTGAAATGGCTGAGGCCTGAATTTTGATGGAGTAAAAGGAAAGGCCCTTGTGATGCATCTCAGTTAAGTATTGAAGAATCTGAGGTAAATTGGGCACTGCTGTGCCCATCCCTTGAGTTTGGTTCCAGGCACAGAATCTTTTCCATTTTTCAGCATAAGATTTTCTAGTATTAGGCCTCCTTGCCTCCAAAATGACATCCAACACTTGTTTACTGAGGGGATGGTAACAGAGAGATTAGGTAATTAGCCAGGCTGCCAGGTTCAGGGTTTGAAGCTGGGGGTGCAGAATCTGGCTCTCCTGCTGTGACAGCAGGGTAGGGGTCTGAGGCAGGTGCCATAGGGCTAGCTGTGACACAGTGCGCAAGAGGGGGTACACCAGTGTTGGCGTGGCCAGTCTGGTGCAATCAGTATCATACTTGGTTTGTCCTGTTTGATCTTTAGTAGTACTTTGGAGAGGCAGAGGAGGAAAGGCGTAAACTGATAGATTTTTCCAGCTGAAGGACAGACCATCCACTTTCCAAGCTCGTTTGTGGGGAGTCGTTGTGCAGAATTTGTCCAAATGGTAGTTTTGGGGGGGGAGGCAAACAGGTCTATATCTGGACTCCCCCATTTGTTGATCAACATGTTGAAAATCTTTGGTTCCAGTTTCCACTTGTGTGGGTCCATGAGATTTCCGCTTAGTTTGTCTGCAGTGTAGTTTTCCTGGCAGGAACTGAGCTTGTAGATGCACTTGGTAGCGCAAGGCTGTGTTCCACAGAGCCATGATTAGTCTGCAGAGGGGGTAAGAATGGGTACCCCCCTGCTTGTTTATGTACCACATAACAGTGGTGGTGTCCGTCTTTACCATTAATTGTCCTGGAAGAATGTGGTCCTTGAAGGCTATAAGAGAATTCTGTACAGCTAACATTTCTTTTTGATTGATATGCAGGTGCATTTGACTTGGGTTCCACTTTCCCTGAATGCACTTCCCTGCCAGGTGAGCCCCCAATGCAAAGTCTGATGCATCTGTTGTTAGGGTATGGGTGGCAGGGGGTAGAGTGAATGGTAGTCCCTTGTTTTGGTGGTAGGCCTCTGCCCACCAAAGTAATTCTAACCGTAGGCAAGGTATGATAGGAATCATTGCTTCTAGATCCTGAGAATATTGACACTAAGGCTTGCAGTATTTGCCTTGCAGATAGTTTTTGTGGCCAGTAGTTTGAAGTAAGTTGTCAAATGAATTTGTTTCTCTGGCGTGAGGAAAGCCATCTGGGAAGTTGTGTTCAAGCTCGATCCCTGGAATATAATTTGTTGACAGGGTACCAGATGTGATTTCTTTTCATTTATGTTGTATCCCAGACAAGTTAACACCTTTTGTGCAAATGCCAGATGTTTCAGGAGTATGTCCTGGCTTTCTGCCTGAATTAGACACTCGTCTAGGTATGGGTATATTTGAATATTTCTTTGCCTGCAAAATGGAATGACTGGAGCTAGGCACTTTGTGAATACCCTCAGGGCAGTAGATAAGGCAAAGGGCAGTGCACAGAACTGATGGTGCATGTAGCCTGCTTTGAAGCATAGGTATCTTCTGCAAGGATTCCCAGACTAGGATGTGCAGGTAGGCTTCCTTTAAATCCAGTGTTGCCAACCAGGCATTCTTGCCTAGCACAGGAAGTAACTGGTGAAGAGTTAGCATCTTGAATTTTGGAATCATCAAAAAGGTGTTTAAGGTAGAAAGGTCCAGGATAGGATGCAATGAGTTGTCTTTTCTGGGTACCAGGAAAAGTCTTGAGTAGAAACCTTGTTCCTTTTCTTCTGGTACAGTTTGAATAGCCTTTATGCTTAAGAAAGAGTACTTGCTTTTGAGCCTCTGCCCACTGATTTGGGGGTAGATCTGGCCAACCGTTTGGGGTTGGTAACGTGTGGAAGTGAAATCTGTATCCTTGGGAAACTATATTTAAAACCCATTTGTCCTGGGTAACAAGTTCCCAGTTTTTTGCCTGCAGAGCAATCTTCCCCCCTAAAGGAGCAATCAGTTGAGAAATGCTTGGAAGTTTTAAAATTAAGTCATTGAGATAGTTTACCATAGGGGGGAGTTTTACTACTCCCTGATTTGGAAGTGGGAGCCCCCCACTGCTTAGTCCTGTGCGTACCATGGGACTGAAGCCTGGGTGTTCTGCTGGTTCTGTGTTTGGACTGAGAATGCCTGGAAGAGGCAGGAAAGGACCAATTCTTAGAGGGCCAATGCCTACTAAATCTTGGAGGCTGTACTTGTAGAAGTTAACAGTTTGCATAGATTTAGCTTTTTCCTCCATCTTTTTAAGAACTTACTTTTTGTTGCCAAACAGGCGGTCCTGATTTAAGGGAGCATCCAGCAATTTAGCTTTAGCATGATCTGGCAAGGATTGCTCCTTAAGCCAAGCATGCCATCTAAGTACAAACCCAGTTACAGCAGCCCTGCAAGATGCCTCTAGAGAATCAAAACCACATTGCAAAGTATGTTTTCCAACTTGTTCAGCAGAATGCATTAAATCCTGTAAATCCTTGTTTTCAGCACAATCAGGAATCAACATCATTTTCTGTTTAAGCAATCCAATAATATGCTGCTGATACTTTAACATATGAAACTGGCAATTTAAGGCACTAATGGCCAAGGTTGCAGAAGTGTATACTTTCTTACCCCATCTATCCAGCACCCTGGAGTCTCTTATCAGAGGGGTAGGATTTTTGGCAGTAGTAGCTTTAATGCCCTTGGGTCCCTGTGAAATCGTCTCAGGATCCGCAGTAGGTTTTTAAAAAGGAACTTGTGAGAGTCAGAAACCCTGTAATATCCATCAGGTTTTCTGGGAGCAGGAGGTAAAGAGTCAGGGGCCAAGGTAGATTCCAAAAAGGCATCATCAACAATGTCTAGTACAGGAGGGATAGCTAAAGGTCTGTGCTGTGGCAGGAGTAAGAAATCCCTAAGCCTCTTTTTAGAATCAGAGTAATCCTGACTTTCACAATGAAAATGCTCCCTAAGAGTATGCAAGGTTTCACCAAAAGAAAAATCCTCTGGGGGGGAAGCAGAGGGAATAGAGTCCTCTGCATCAGAATCCTCATAAGTAGATAAAGGTAAATCCTGGTCATCAAAAAAAATAGAAATTTCAGATTCCTGGTCAGAAGTATCATAAGCAAATTCAGTCCTAGATCTCTTAGAGGGGGAAGGTTGGCTTCCCCTGATTAAAGTAATAAGGTCTTCAGCCATTCTTATCATTTGTTTTTTAGGCATAGAGGCCTGACCATGCGGTCTGGGCGTTAGTTTTCTAGGCATAGTTTGAGTTTTTGACCTTGAAGAAGATGGCGTCGGTTTAATATGCAAGTCAGTAGGCCTGAATACACCCTCAGAAGCCGGTGCCTGCACAGCGGCTCCGGACCCATCCAAGGTAGAGACATCTGCAGGTTCCACAGTTGAAGCATCTCACGGAAGACCGTACTCCAAATGGGTCTCAGTAGAGGCCTGTGAATCTGAAGTGGTGGGTATCAGGGGCTGCGAAAGCACCTCACTGAGTACCAGCGAACTGGCGACTGGCTTAGGAGAAGTGTCGTCGGCAGCTTTGGACCTAGGCGGCCTGTCTCTGTCTTTATCTTTGCGTTTTTTTTCAGAATGTCAGTAGTCAAATGGCTTACCAAAGACATATCTGGATAATTAAACCGAGTACCAAAGTATTTAGAAGCGAAAATATACTGACGACGAATAGTTTGTTGCTTAAATAGGACACAAAACCGACAGCGAGGTACGTCGTGGTCAGGGCCTAAGCAAGAAATACAGTACAAATGAAAACCTTTATGAGGTATTTGCTTTCCACAAGTAATACAATTACTGACTTTTACTGACATCGATTTAGAGCAAGAAAAAGTTTCCCCAACGGGATACTTGGCTTTTGTTGAAGACTTCGGTTCTGAAACTTGAAAACGAAAATTTCAGGAGTCGGCCGACCGGCACTTGTTAACTGCTTCTGCTCAGGCACCACACGGCAAGAAAGACTGATGTAATGGCATCAGCTGCATGCTTTATACCCCTGACTACTTACGTCACGGAAGATGAGACAGCAACCGACACAGGACCCAAGACTTTGACAATCAGGCCAACTGAGAGCTACTGCAAGCAGATAACCAGAATGTTATAACTGCAACAGTGAAACAAGAACATCTGAATAGCCCCAGAAGAACGTCCTAGGAAGTAGGACTAACATGTGCATTCAGAAGGAGAAAAAATAAAAAAGTCGAGTAGAACGGGGAGGAGAGAGGGAGCGAATACTGCAACAGTGAAGAGAAGGACATCTACTGTTATGGTAAGATTTTACACAACTGTACTATGTCCTTCTACATCACAGTTATAGTATTCTTAACTAAAGGGAGAGTACAAAAGCTCAATAGAAAACTTGGGAGACGAAAAACCCAAATGAGCCCACATAAAATCGATGGAGGATAGTGCTGGCAAAGGCATCTCTTGCTCTGGAAACAACATCCAATTTGTAATGCTCAGTAAAGGTATGGACAGAGGTCCAAGTGGCAGCCTCAAGGATGGAATTGGTATCCAATCCTTTGGGAAAATAAAGCACCAGAGGAAGCCACGGCTCTGCCAGAATGAAACTTTACAGAGGCAGAAAGGTTTTTCCCATGAAAGGAGTAACAAAAAAAATTGACCTTACAGTCTATGAATAAACGGTTTGCTTAGAAACAGTCAAGCTCAGATCTAGTATGAAAGGAAATAAAAAGCTGCTCAGACTTGGCCTTAGCCTTATCCAAATAATATCTGAGCTGTCTATGCAAATCCAAGGTGCGAACCTTCTCACTAGCAGATTGTGGAGAAGGAAAACATGAATAAATTAATAGAATTCATTAACCACCTTGGACATAAAAGAAGGATGAGTATGAAGACACACCCTTGTCCCTACGAAAAACTAAAAAAGGGGGAACATCCACAAGAGCCTAGAGTTCAGACTCTCTTAGCTGAAGTAAGGGCCATAAAAAGAACACGTGCAATGTTACAAGGAAGCTGAAGCTGCAAGCTCAAAAGAAGCCACAGTCAGTTTTTCAAGAACAAAATTTAAGGTCCCAGGAAAGTGAAATAGGCTTCCAGGGATGTCTGATACGAAGGCCTTAAGAATTTGCTTTACCTTAAACCTTAGAAGTCATAACAGGAGTTGATGGCAGACAAACAAAAATAGCTGAAAAGTGAGCTGTTACATAAGAATATTCTAACCCAGCATACAGCAAGTCATACAAATGAGAGGGAACCAGATTATCTCCACAGAAGGTGGATCCTGCTTACAAGCAAGACACTAAAGAGAAAAACTCTTCTATTTGGACATATAGGATTTCTTGGTAGTGGGTTTCCTGGTCTCCTGCAGAACCTTAAGCAATTCCTCAGAAAAAAAGGTGCCTAAAAGTGATCAAAACCCTATCACCAACAATATCAGCGGAGGAGTGTAAAGTGAGGATGGATGAGAGACTCCTTGTCTTGTGTCAGTAAGTCCACCCTGTGAGGTAAATTGTGGTGATTGCCCTTGGCTAGGTGCAGAAGAATAGGAAACCAATGCTGTCTGGGCCAAATTGGAGTCACCAGCAAAATATTGGGCGAGTCTTCCTCTATCTTGAGCAGGGCCCTTAGAATCAGAAGAAGGGGAGTGAAGGGATAGAGAAACATCCCCTTCCAAGAAAAGGATAGAGTGTTCACCTTCCAGGCCAGAGGACTTGGGGCTCGGGTGCAAAAAACAGGAAGCTGTCTGTGAGGACTTGGGGCTCGGGTGCAAAAAATAGGAAGCTGTCGGTTCAAACAGGAGGCAAAAAGATCTACTTGAGGAGTACCCCACTGGTGGGAAATACCCAGAAACACATCTCTGTGAAGCAAACGTTCGTGAGCCTGTGTTTTGGACCTGTTCAAAGAATCTGCCTCTATACTCTGCTCTAAAGAAATGTATACAACCTGAACAGTCACTTGATACTAGACAGCTAGATCCCAAACTTGAAAAGCTAGCCAGCAGAGAAGGTAGGACTGTGCTCCCCCTTGCTTTCTGATATCACCGTGGTACTGTCTGTAAAGATTTTGTGAGGCCCTGGAAGAAAAAAAGAGAATGAAAGGCCTGAAGGGCAAAAAGGAGAGCTCTCATCTCCTTCATACTGATGTGGTCCGACCTCTGATGAGAGAGCCAGAAACTCTGGACCTGGAAGAGATGAAAAGAAGCTCCACATCCCATATCTGAGAAATTTGAAAAGTTCCTGAGAGGGTACTGGGGACTGAAAAGAAGTCCCGGGTTGAGCAACAGCTGATGAATCCACCACTGAAGCTCAAGCATGAGGCATGGAAGAACAGGGACTAGAAAATCTAGAGGATGACAATGTTGGAGCCATACTGAATTTAGGAACCAGTGAAGTTTTCTCATGTGAAGTCTTGCTAGAGGTAGCGTAGGAATGGTGGAAGCCGTGAAACCTAGTGCCACAGAAATTCCCTAGCTGTCAGTGAAACCTGAGGAAGAAGGGATTGAAAAAAGGTGAGAAGAGAAAAAGCATTTGGAGGAGGTAGGGAAGCCAGCACAGTGATGGTCTGGAGCCTGCAACAGAGAAACACATGATCGTGAGAAGGAACCAGGAAAGATTTTTGAAAGTTTATGGCAAACCCCAGGCTTTGCAAGAGAGAAACAGTATAGTGGAGGTGCCGAAGCAAGGTCTCAGGAGAGGTGGCCCGAATGAGAAGATCGTACACACAAGGAAAGATCTGAACATCCCCCCCCCCCATCTCGCAAAAAGCAATCACTGGAGAGATGCATTTGGTAAAAACCCTTGTGGCAGTGGAAAGGCCAAAAGGTAATGCAGAAAACTGAAAATACAAGGAAGAAATAGAGAAATGCAAAACTTCCTGAAAAGAGGATGAATTGGGATGTGAAGATAAGCATCCTTGTGATCCAGAGACCAGGAAAACCTGGGAAGAAGAACAGGAAATAGGGTCTGAAGGGACAACATCAGAAAGGAAATGATCTTTAGAGAGGTGTTGAGCTCAGAAAGGTCCAGAATGGGTCTCCATGTGCCTTCCTTCCTGGGAACTAGAAACATCCTTGAATAAAGCCCGAAGGGAAGGAGGTACAGTTGGAATCGTACCTTGAGTCAGAAGACCCTGAAGTAATTCTGGGAAAAAAAGAAGATGTTCCTGAGGAGGTTGAGGGATGCCCAGAAAAGAAGGAAGAGACTTCCACACCATGGAGTATCCCCGATGGATGATGGACAGAACCCAAGAGTCTTGAGTGATCCTTAACCAACTGGGAAGGGAAAGGTAAAGATGGAGAGACAAGGGAACCAGGCTTACAAAAGGGGAAAACAAGCAGTCAGACAGAACCTGACTTGTCTTGAAAAGAAGGTTTCTGAGAAGTGGGGATCTGAATAGTCTTAGCAGGAGGAATTTGCCTAGAACCCTTCTTACCTTTGGGAGGAGAGCGAGGCTGTCTAAGAACAAAAGCAGATTTAGATGGATAATTCCTATGAAACTTAAGAATAGGAGAAACAAGCATACATTTTAATTCCTACAAGGCCTTATCCTTATCCTGCAGAGACTTAAAAACTCAGCAACCACAAAACCAAACCGGCTCTTATTATCCAGAGAAGCATCCAGCAGTTTAGCCTTAATATCATCAGGTAATGGCTGGAGATGAAGCCAAGAGTATCATCTCAAAACAGAACCAAAAACCAGCAGCCCTACAGGAGGCATCAGCTGCATCATAGCTACAGTTAAGAGTGGAGTCCAGTAAAGAGAGGGCTAAGCCCTTCCCTTCAGAATCAGGGACGTCTGAGACAGTCTGGGAGGCCTGAGAAAGAAGAGCTAAAACATACCTGGTCATATGAGTCTGGTAGTTAATAGCCCAAAACGCCAAGGTGGAAGCAGTATATAGCTTCTTGATCAGCAGTTCTACAGCTCTACTTCCTTGTCTGAAGAAGTAGCTTAGTAGAAGGCAAAAGCTTAGAGGGTCTGTCAGAATAGGTGGGCACTACAGAAGGGTCAGCAGACTGACATTTTTCTTGAAACTTACACTCCCCGGGCAGCTTATAAAATCTGTCAGGTTTTTAGGGTTTGGAGGTTGAGAATCCAGGACCAGAGAAGTTTCTGAAAAAGTATTCAAAAGGGCAGCTAAGACAGGAGGAACAGCAGAGGGCTTACAGGCCTCCATTTGGAGGAGCTCATAATACCTTTTCTGAATATCATAAACTTGAGAACAGTCCCTTCTAAAAATATTTCATCATATGAGAAATAGTGTCCCCAAAGGAGAGTTTTTCAAAGGGAGAGTCAGAGCTAACAGAGTCTTCCTTCTCCGAGCCACAACCCAAGGGAGAAGGGATCTGAGAGGAATATAGCAAAGACTCTTCCTCAGAATCAAAGCCCTCTTCAGAGGAATCATGCTCCCTGGGTCTCTTTTTGAGTGGGGTACAGAACCAAAGGAGACCAGTACAGAAACTGACGGCGGGCTACAAAGCCATCAAGACACTGAATAATCCCACAGGTAAAATCCTCCCAGTCATGCTGGGGACATTTAGGAGCAAGGGAAATGTGCTTGTTTTTTTTTTTAGGGACATCTGCCCCAAAAATTACTAGGAGGTTCAGACCCTTGCCTACATTCAACTAATGTAGTGGGAATCTCCACCCGAATAAGCAGCTGTGGAATCCCCCTAAGACCCTCTAAAATGATTAGCCAAGGTTCCCCAACCACACAGCTTCCAAAGATGTGAAAAGTCAGATCCATACTGGCTTCCAATATGGTTGTGGCAGAGGAATCCCATGTAACAACCTGTCAATCTTCTGGGGAGAGGCAGAACAGCAGCTGAATCAGACCTTACTCTTTTTGACCTTTTTCTTGGCAGGCATCTGACCTTCGGGACAGGAAGATTCCACCACAGCACTCTGTGGCAACAATTTAAGAAGGTTCTCTAAGTAAACAGACAAGGAGGAGAAATGACTATGTAGGGTCTTACAAACAATCGCCTGACAGACAGAACACTTTGTATGGTCGTGAGAAGCACCCAAACAGAAGAGACACTGCTCGTGATGATCCTTATTGGGAATCTGCCTCCCACACCAACATTCTCCCTTCCTGGATGACATGTAATCCCACAAAACTGAAAAAGGAAGAAAATAAGAAGAAACCCCAATGGGGCATTTATCTGAAACACGACTCAGTAATGAGCACAGAAGGAGGAGTGTTCAGATAGATGATCAGTGGTGGTGTTCAAACTGGCGGCAAAGAAGTTCTGAGGTATATACGTCCATATGTCACCCTTATGCCCCATGTCTCAAGCGAAGAGCATACATCAATAAAATCCTAATGCTTTGGTATACTGGCTGGATGTTGGGCTACCCTAGGCAGGGAATCCCTTTGGTTAAGAATAATGCAACAGTGATATGGATGGACATCATTACTTTTCCAAGATAAGATCTACAAATCAGTCTCATGGGCAGGTTCAAAACGAAATTGTGCAAGTTTTACAGTACCAAATTAAAATCCCAAGAAGCCACGTGTCTTATAGGTGGGTAGATATGCAAGTCCTCACCCTGGCAAAAAACACATACAAAAATTAGGGTCTATATTATAACAACGAATGATCAAATGATCGAATGTTGTTATATCAAACTCAAAAGTTCGAATTCACAACACATCGAACTACCAGAACAGCGATTTGTTTTCCCAGGGGAAAAAAGAAATCGCTGTTCCCAAAAAAAAAAAAAAATGCAACCATTACATAAAGTGGGGGGGGGTCTCCCCCCACACTCTTACTTAAATATACCAACTCCGAGATCGCACTATACTGCTAAAAACAGCAAAGTGATGGAAGCGGCCAAGCGACTTCTTTCCCAGGGAAAGAATTTGTTTATATGACGCTTCGTCATTTTGCGCTTTCGACATCTGAAGTTCGACCAAGATGCATTCGACAAAATGAGTCTTCGGTCTTCTGATAGGAACCCAAAAATTAGGGGGTTGGAGGGAGGAAACCGCTACTGCAGCAATGATCCTTCAAACATCTTGTGTTATAGTAAGTTTATTTACATAACTTAATTATGTCCATCATTTTTTACTATGTCCATTATTTCATCACTACTACAGTAGCATTCATTATATGGGTGGACTACCATTGCTTACATGGAGTGGGAGGAGGAGGAAAGAATAAGGGTCAAGGAGCCCCTGAACAATGGTCCTAGCAATGTCTGCTCTTGACCTGGAGAAGGAATATAGTTTGTAGTTCTTTGCAAAGATATGTACAGGTTGCTGCTTCTAGAATATTTCTAGAATTCTACTCTTTCCAAAAACCCATAGAAGAAATCACCACCCTGGGAGAGTGAGCCTTGATGCCACCTGAAATTGCCTTATTGTGGTGGGTATAACATATACTAGTATTAGAGAAACAGTTGGAGATAACATGTTGTCCTTTTCTCTGACCTTCACAAGAAATGAATAACTTATCAGAGTTTATGAACATTTTAGTTCTGTTAAGATAATACCAGAGTTGTATGTGGGCATCCAGAGAATGGAGAATTTCTTCTCCCTCATTTTTGGGTTCTGAAAAGAAGATAGGGATGTGGATAGTAGACTTGGACACCACTTTAGGCATCAAAGGATTATTTCTTAAAGAAACCCTATCTTTGTAGCAAATGAGATAAGGCTGACCTACTTTAACAGCTTACAATTCATATACTCTTCTTGCAGAAGTCAAATCAACCAACAAAACTGTTTTCCATGCTATAAACCTCAAATAAACCTGATGAACTGGTTCAAATGGTGTAAGTGTTAATATTTCCAAAACAAAGTTAAGATTCCAAGGAGAAGACTCCAATTTTCTAGAAGTCCTGGATGTAACACCCCTTTAAAAAATTTTTAATATGGGAAAGCATTGAAAGGGGAGGCTCCAACCAGCAGATATGTTGAATTGGCAGAAGCATGTACCTTGACAGAGGAGTAAGAAAAGTCATAGGATAATAACTCAAATTTCTCCTTTTGGCTTTTCCCGGTTAGGGGTCGCTACAGCGGATCACCTGTCCGCTCATGATTGGCAGTGGAATTTTACAAATATTGTAAAATCAGAGAAATATTAGCCTCAAAAGGAACAGTTTTCTTGGCTTGGCATTAGATAGAAAATATTTTCCATGTGCTAATTTATGATTTCTTAACAGGTTTCTTTGTCTCCTTTAATACTAACTGCATGTCCTCATAAACAGGTGTCTAAAAGGTATTAAAAAACTCCACCATCCATGCAATTAGCTGAACTTATTTCAAGCTGGGGTGCATAAAACATTCTACACATTGTTTAGCTACTTCTATTGTCATAAATTTAAATCAATATATTACAGGTGTTGATATTATTACACAGAATGTAGAGTATAAATGGATTAATGTACTTAGTGCTGATGTCAATCCTGGCCAAAATGGTTTGAACACACTGAAACCAGTCTTAAAGAAATGCAGTTTATGCTACTGAGTTGTTAAACTACAGAACAATGAATGTTTTGGGATTATATTATGTGATTTTTTGAGAATTTTTAATGGCATGAGGAAATTATTGTTGCATTACACCTGATAAAGCTATTCACAAAAGCTTTATGTGCTTATGTATCTACGTGTAATTATTGTTTTATCCAATATTTTTACATTTCTTCCAACTTGGTTACTTGAGTTAGCTTTGTTTTGTGCTGTGCTATTGCAACCACACAGTGAGACTGCACTAAAAACGTACATCTCAGGCTACCACAGCTAAGCTGCACAAAGGGTAAGATCTGGTTCTCCCTCGTCTATGTACCAATCATTGTTGTGTTGTCTGTAACCACCTGTAATGGCCCTGAGGACCACAGATATCAGAGAAAGTTGAGAACATTCGTTACAGCCAACATCTCTTATGTTTTGGTCTCTCCTTTTTTGTTCCACAGACCCTGCACTTTTACTCTATTAGAAAGTGCTCCCCAGGAAAAGTCTGAAGTATGTGCAGATACAGATTGTGCTGGAGCTGGAATGTGAGACTTGGCTTCAGATAAAACTGGTCTCTCCACCATAAGAGTTCCCTTTTTAAAAATCCCAAAACAGGAATCTGGAATGACAGCAGATGTTAATGTTGGGGTCACACCGATTTTAGGCACCAGTGAATTTTTCTCATGTGGAGTCTGGCTAAAGGAATCATGGATGCCATGAAACCTAGTATCCTGAGAATTCCCTTTGCTGAGGCTTTGGTCCATCTGGAAAAATACTCAAGAAGAGATCTAGAGGCATCTACTTTTTTCCTGCAGAAGAAAAGCTCATTGAACTAAGGAATCTAGGAGAGACTGCAGGAAAACAATCCACATCAAATAAGACTTTTGGATGTTCTCATGAAATCCACATCAGATAAGGAGATCTCTCACCTAAGTGAGATTTCTAATACTTTGAAAGAGATTCTGCAAAGATAAACAAGTCACGTAAATAGGAAAAAAATGTGAATATCTTGCAGTCTGCAGGAGGCAATTGCCAGAGTTAGGTACTTTGAATATCCTTGGAGCAGTGGATAACCCAAAGGATAAAGAGGACTGAAAGTATGATCCAGACACAGTCAACCTTAAGAATTGTTTGAAATGTGGTGCTATAGGAATGTGATAAGCATCCTTTAAATCTAGGGTCACTAAAAACCTTAAAAGGGGAATAAGAGGTAACAGTTAGTGAAGGGATAAAATTCTGAACTTTGGAATTTTCACAAATTGGTGTAGAAAAGAATGATCTAAAGATGGTCTCCATGAAGCTTCTTTCTTTGGTACCAAAACCATTACTGAATAAAAACTTTTCCCTTTCTGAGAAGGACAGACAGCTTCTATCACCACCTCTTCACATGCTGAACAACAGGAGGACAAAAAGTTTGATCTGGCAGATGAGAAGTCCTCTGAAGAGAAGGAAAAGATTCCCACTGCCATTTGTATCCCCGAAGAATCAATCATTCTCAAATCTCATTTGTCTGAGACTTTATATTTTGCCAAAGTAGAAATGGAGAGCTAGATTGTTGAGTCTTTTGGCTTTTCCCGGTTAGGGATCGCCACAGTGGAACTCCAGTCCGCTAATGATTGGTAGTTGATTTTTACGTGCTGAGTTACCAGCCCTGACGCACAACCTTCTACGAAGGTACGCCCATTCATACATGTCTCCACACAGAAGACGCTCTAGCTGAGAATCGAACAGGACAGCGTCTTAATGTGAGGCAACAACGCTACCGCAGCACCACCACCGCGGGTTTTAAGAAATGGAGAGCTAGATATTGGGAATAATTAAAAGATTGACATAGTGGTAAGGGAAGGAAAATTCTTTAGACATCCGTTCAGACTTTAGACTGTCCTTACTTCTGAAGATCTCCTTCCTTCTTTTTGATGCCTCCTTGCCATTGGCTTTTTAAAAGTCTGCTTGCTAGCAGCTTATTGCATCAGACTCTTTTGGTTTTTATAAAATGGTGCATGGTGCAGATGTAGCTATAAAACCATTGAGTTTGGAGAAGAAAGGCTGAAAAATGTGAGAAACCTCCTGAATCGGCTTCCTTCTTTAATCACACTTTTTAAGGGCCTCTACAGCACATGATCCAAACAAAGCCTCTACATCTAAGGAAGAATTAAAAATCTGCATTCCCTTTGTCAGCCTCAGACTGGGATGAAGAAGAGATCCTTTCTGTTAATGGTAAGATGTAGCTGTACAGGAATTCTCCAGAAATTTCCCTTTGACAGGCGAAACAGGAAATTAAACCAATGCTGCCTTGGCCAAAAGGGAAACAGAAGCAGAAATTTTGGAGAGTCCTTCTGGAACTTGAGTAGTATTCTTGGAAGCAGAGGCAGAGAAGGCTGTACATAGAGGAACTTCCCTGTTCACTGAAAGAAGAAATCATCTGCCTTCCAGGCTAGTGACGATGGATTCCTGATGCAAAAAAAGAAGTTGGTGATGTTCTGGGGAAGCAAAAAGGTCTGTCTGTTGTGTATCCTACAGCAGCATGACAGCTTTGAAGACCTTCCTGTTCAAAAGTCCATTTGTGAGGATCTTCCATGTCCCCGCTTAGAGTCTACCACCGCATTCTCTTGAAAGGGAATATATGTTGCAGTGAGCATCAGATTCAGATGGGAAGCAAAGTGTCAGGCCTCCTGTGCTGGCTTGCACAGGGAATAGGCTCTTGTGTCTCTCTGCTTATGTATAACATCACTGTGGTGTAGTTTGTGTACAACAGCAAAGTGCCTGTCTTCCAGAGGTGGGTGAAGGTCTGCAGGGCCAGTAGAAGTGCCTTCATTTCTTTTAGGTTGATGTGGTCTTTTTTCCAGGTAGGCAGGCCATAACCCCAGAATATTTTGGGCTCCTGTCCAAGCTCCTAACACCTTGTCTGAAGCATCTGAGACAGGACATGGTTGTGTGGGGCTGGGGTGAACAGAAGACCCTGTTGAGAGTGACCTGATTGCCCCACCAAAGAAGTTCCTTCTTGATATAAGGCAGAAAAGGGATGAGGGCATCGAGAGGATGTGAGAGTTGGGTCCACGCAGATTTCAGATACCACTTTATTTTTCTCATATGAAGTTTGGCGAGGTGAAGCACATGGAATGTGCCAGCCATGAACCCCAGAACCCTGAGAATTTCTCTTGCCATGCAATGAGTCTTGATGGAGGAGTAGTAGGTGGCTAGTGTTGTGGCTTTCTTCTGAGGGATAAAGGCATGCACAGTGGAAATGTTCAGTGTGCAACCCAAAGAGAGCAAGTTCTGGGTGGGTTTGAGCTGGGATGTTTCGAAACTGATAGCGGAACCGAGGAGATGTACATTATAATGAAAATGCTTGAGGAGGGTTGTCCTTGGACAATGCCTAGATTAGAAGGTCGCCCAGATAAGGGAAGATTGTATGTCATAAGTGCTGCAAAAGGCTACTGGAGCTAAACACTTTGTGAAAACCCTTGGAGCTGTAAAGAGACCAAAGGGCAAGGTAGTAAACTGAAAAAAGTGATAAGGTCACTGTTTCCCAGAATGGAAGAGAAAGAGAAAGTCTTCTTGAGATGGGAGTGGATGGGCTGGAAATGGGGAGGGATAGCATGGGAAGATAGTCGCAGGGGCATGCTACCAAATTAAGGCCTCCCAAAGTGGTAACATTCATCTGGATTTTTTTTTTTTTTTTAGAGGTTTTCCTATGCTTGGGAGAGCACCTCGAGTCTTTTTAGCAAGTAGATTTTGTTATATAATTCCTATAGTACCTAGGAGCTGTGTAGAGAAGGATCTGACAGCAGTCTTTCATTGTCTTGCCTTATTCTTGTGGTGTGTTGAAAAGACTGGCAGCTTGTGGGCCAAACAGAAGATTATTATCCAGAGGACAGTCTAAAAGTTTAGACTTGAAATCTTCAGAAATTGGCTGACCTCATAGCCGAGTATACCAGCTGATGACTGAGCCAATAGTAGCTGCCCTGGAAGAAGCACCCTCATCTGGTGTCTCTGTGACTGCCTTACTCAAGGACTGTAGCACAGACAGTAAGTATTTAGTCATTTGAGTTTGGTAGTTAATGGCTCCAGACGTCAGGGTGGAGGACATGTACACTTTAACCCACCTATCCATTTGCTTGAATATCATTATCAGTGGGAAGTTCATTAGTACTAGGAAGTAGCTTGGAAGGCTTGTCTAAGGCCCAGGAAGCTGCGGGATCCATCACAGGATTTGTGTACAGGTACTTAAATTCATCAAGAACTTTATTGAACTCGCCTGGCCTTTTGGGAACTGGAGAATGAAAATACAGTGTGGAGGCGTTGGCTTGAAAGGAGTCCAGGTATGCCTCCAGTACAGGGGAGACTGGAGGTGGTGCAGGTGTGCCCATCTCCAAAAGGTTGTAGTATCTCTTTTTGGACCTCTGACACCAGTTTAGACTGCCATTCAAAGTGTTCCATTATACTTTGCAGTGTTTCTCTGAAGGAAGCCTCTTCCAAGGGGGAATTAGAAAAGAGGGAGTCCCGTTCGTCAGAGGAGTAATGCTCTGGAGAATGGAGCTGTGAGGAGTAGTCCAAAGAATGATCTAATCAGCCTCTGGTTCCTCTTCGGAGAAGAAAGAATCCAAAGTCTGTTTTTGTGGGGTGGCTTCAATACGCTTGGTTACAAAAAATGGAGGCCTCAAGAACAAAATGCCTTTAAATAACCTCTGAGAAAAATCTACCCATTACTTTTCCCTGGAAATTGAAGGGCCACTGTATCCTTAGGTCTTTTTGTTTCTTCTTTAGGTTCATAGGTAGGTACTAGGCTATCGGCCCTGGGGCCTATACAAGCCCAGACTAAAAGGTACCCTGGCTTTTGCCACCCAAGAAAATTATTTTCCTGTGCCACTGTCAAGCAGAGTCACAGAAGTGATCCCCGGGATGAATTTCCTATTTCCCATCCAATCAAGATTTTTCTTGAAAAGTGCTAATGAGGAGCTTTGTTTGATATAGATAGGTAGTTTATTCCAGAGTATGTGAAGTCTCTGGGACAAGGAATCTATCCCTCCAGCATGTTCCGTTTATTGTGGTGACAAGGTCTAGGTCCCTAGAGCGTGTAAGCTCAGAGGGATTGGGATTTCTTTAAGTGGAGCATGTCCAACAGATCTGGGCTTGACATAGCTTTGTATGTTAGGCAGAGATCACCTCTGAGTAGGCGATATGCAATGGAGTAAAGCATGAGTTTTTTTAGACGGTCTGCGTAGGGCATCTGTTTGAGGCCGGTAATCCTCTTTGTAATCTTTGTAAGGTATTTCTGTGTCCTTTCCAGTTGTTGTAGATGTCTTGTGACGTACATAACAAAAGGGGTGCTGTACTCTATAATGGGCCTAATGAGTGATGAGTAGAGGGGAACAATGACCTCTTTTTTTTCTGGATGAGAAACCTTTTGTGATGAGGTGCGCCACATAGAAGGATTTCCTGACTACTGTGGTGATGTGATTATCAAAGGAGAGACTACTGTCCACCTGTGTCCCAATATCTCATCACACTTTCAGTGTTAAGTATACTACCGCCTATGTTGTAGTTCATGGGTACAGAGTTTTTACCAAAGGGGATGACAATGCACTTTTTAGCACTGAGCTTCAGGCCATGGCTTTGACAGCAGGCATCTGTCTCAGTGAGGCCCTTTTGTAGTATATCCACATCGTTAGGAGTTTTTATTATGGCTCCTAATTTGCAGTTATCTGCAAACTTCGTTAGCCAAAGGCCTTCTGTGTTAGCCTGTACTTCAGAGAAGTAGATACCAAACAGTAGAGGACCCAGGACTGAACCCTGTGGTACTCCACTTGTCACTGGTCTGAAGTCGGATTTGGAGTCTGCTACTTTCACAGTGTGGGTTCTGTCAGTGAGCCAGTTGGCAACCCATCTTGTGACATAGGGATTTATACCTAGTTTAGTGAGTTTATCTATAATTCCAGAGTAGGAGATGGTGTCGAAAGCCTTGGCAAGATCTAGACAGGCTGTGTGAACCACCTTACCCTCGTCTACGGCTTTGGTGACTGCTTCAAAGAAGTCTATCAGGTTTAGGAGACATGATCTGCCTTTTACAAACCCGAACTGGGTGGGGTCCAGAGTTTGGAGATTACCAATGTCTTTGTTTATAAATTCCATGATGATACGTTCCATGACCTTGCAGACCAGGCTCGTCAGGCTAATGGGGTGGTAGTTCCCATGGTCCGTGGTGGCTCCCCCCTTGTGGAGTGGGATAACAGTCGCTGTGCGCCATTCAGCAGGCACAAAGCCTGAGGTGAGGCTGTGATTGAACATGGTACTTGGGTGGGGTGCCAGTTCATTCTGTAGTTCATGTAGAACGCAGCCTGGGATGTTGTTGTCTGGTCCCATGGATGCTGTGTTCTTGGCTTTGGAGAGTGTGGCTTTTACCTGTGCAGCTGTGATTACAGGAACTTTGCATTTGTCCGGTATAGAGATGGGCTCTTTAGGGGGTGAGAGGGGGGTAAGGTTAGCACGGAACCTATCTGCCAGGATGTTGGCAATATCAGTTGGGTCTGTATATTTAGTGCCATTGTGCTGTAACTCAGAGCAGATCTGAGTATTGCCATTGAGATTCTTGACATAGCTATAGAATGGTTTGTGGTTGTCTTTAGAATCAGTGGCAATTTTGTTTCCGTAACTAGCTTTGGAGGATTTTATCAGGGATCGCAGCTTCTTACTGAAGCTGACCAGGGAGCTCCTCCACTCATGGGATTTTACTCTCTTTTGCAACAGTTTCTTCCTTCTGTTGTACAGTTTGTTTATGGCAGGGGACCACCAGATTGGCTTCATTTTTTTGGAGGATAGCATCTTGGTTCTGTTTGGGATAGCACGATCCATGCACTCGTGTAAGTGCTTATAAAATGCAATTGTGTAGGATTCAGTAGTCGTAACTGTATTGTCCATCTGCATGGGTGTCATGAAGTTCACCACTTCTGTTTTAGAAGCATGAAGTTGGCTTTGGAGAAGTTTTTTACCACAGTTTCCTTAATGGGGGGTGGGGGCAGGATGTGGATATCTAGCGTAATTAGCTTATGGTCAGATCGGACCAATAAGGCATTGACTTCAGGTGTGGATCACCGGTCACTCATGTTGGTAATGACTAGATCTAGGATATTGTTGCCTCTGGTGGGGGTGTGGATAAGTTGATCCACGGCATTGGAGTTTATGAATTCCAGAAAGTGCTGAGCGAAGGAGTTGGTACATGAGTAGTTTTCCCAGTTAATGGTGGGGTAGTTGAAATCACCCATTATTAGGGTGTTTGGTTGAACCCTAATATTTTCCAATACATCAAGAAAAGAGGAGTGGGAATCCTGGGGCATGGTGGGTGATCTGTAGCAAGCTTCAATTTGGATTGCAGTTTTGCCCAGAGTTAGTTGCACTTGGATAACCTCGGATGCATTATACTGAGCAACTAGCCTGGAGGTGTGGATATCCTTAATGAATATGGACACACCTCCACCTTTGGTGTTCTGGTCCAGGTTACAGGGCCAAAAGGTGTGGTATGAGTTATAGCCTGGTAGTACAGGGGTGCTCTCTGGAGCCTTGAACCAGGTCTCAGTCACTGCACAGATATTGATGTTCTCCATTTTAAAGAGTGCCTTGAGTGAGTGCATTTTGAGATTTAGACTTCTAGCATTAAGTAGCATCACCCTCAGTTTTTGCTTGCCTTTTCCTGTTATGGTGGTGAATTTGTCACTTGAACCTTGCCTAAAAAAGGCACTACAGGAGCAGCAAGAACCTTAGCCTGTATCCGGAATCCCACTGGTGATGTCCACCTGTCCAGCTTCAGAGGTTTGGAACTCTGGCACATTTCAGTAAGTGTTCCTGGAACCTCTTCCTATACTAGGATCTGTGGAACTCCTCATGGGCACTATGAAATAATGAGATGCAGTTCATTGGAAGAGCTGGTTGCCTGCAAGGCCTCAGAAGCCATACCAGCCTCCAGCAGGGTTGCTGTAGTGGGGTCCTGACATGAACTCTGATATCTACTTCTTTGAAGTCCAGGCAAACACGAAGGGACTCTTTGCAGACTATAGCAAGTTGGGAGCGATTATTAACTCCAAGTGATGTTGACATCCTACAGAAAGGCCTCACTGTGACCGACTGGTGTCAGAACCGTCTCCTTAAGCTCAATGCCACAAAATGTGCTGTCATCCCCTTTGGGAAAAACCTGATTCCCATGAATTACCACATCGATGGTAGTCCACTGAACACAGAAGGCAGTATAAGAGATCTGGGAACACAGGTTAACAGCAACATCTCTTTTGAGCACCACATTACCACTGTGGTCATAAAGTCCTTCTATGTGGCACATCTCATTACTAAGGGTATTGCATCCAGGAAGAAAGAGGTCATTGTCTCCCTCTACTCTTCTCTCATTAAGCCAATCACTGAGTACAATGCCCCATTTGGCATGTACCTCACTAAACACCTGCAACAACTGGAGAGGCTGCAAAAGTACCTCACAAAGAGGATCCTAGGCCTTAAACATTTGTCCTAAATGGACAGACTCAAAAAACTCCAACTATTCTCTGTCTCATATCGCCTACTTAGAGGCGATCTCTGCTTGACTTACAAAGCCATGTCTGACCCAGCTCTGTTAGAAATGCTACATCTAAAGAAACCCCAATCCCTCCGCACCACACGCTCTAGGGACCTCAACCTCATTACCACAATCAACAGAACACGCCTGAGGGACAGGTTCATAACCCAGAGACTGCCCATGCTATGGAAAAGACTTCCCATACAAGTGAAGCAGAGCACCTCACTGGCCCGCCAAGAGAAATCTTGATGAGTGGATGAAATAGAAAATTCTCCTCAGGGATCACTCCGGTGGCTCTACTTGACAGAGACACTGGAAACTAAGGTCAGGTGGCACGATGCCAAGGTAATCCTATGGGCTAGGCGTGTAAAGGCTCCAAGGCCATTAGCCTAGTACACATCTATGAACCTATACTTTGGGTTCGACTAATTCAACGGGTACAAATGAGTCAGAGACGATGGTAGACGAATCCTCTCCACCTCTTATGTTTCTTCTTAGGAGGAAGGCCGACACCTGGGGATTCTGACACCTTAGAGTACGCTATGCATTTTAAGTGCTGGGTCTCGAGGAAGATATTAAGAATGGAAAGCCATGACCGGATAGTTTTAGGAACAAAACTGACAAGTTGAACAAGATTTGTACTCGGTGTTCTGAGCCTAGGCAAAAAAGGCACTTATTGTACAAGTCCTTGCCTACCGCACTTTCCCTTCCTAGCTCACGTCTAACAACAATTAATACATAGTCAAATGGTTAGAAAGGAAGGATTCTCAACAGGGCACTCACTCAACTCTGACAAGGAAAGCAGTGGTACCAAACAACCAAAGAGTCTATCAAGGTGCAATGACCTGCTTTCGGGCTGGAGGTGGGACAGTCTGAAGATCTCGTGTACACATCTGTTTATTTAGCAGTATGCTGAGAAGATGAGGTCACCATCTGGACATACACCCTCGGGAAGGTAAAGATTTGGTACCCCAGCCAAAAGCCAGCGGACGACAACCCATCTGTTATGAATACAGCAACAGTGATTTCAGTCAGGACATCTTCCCAGTATTATCAAGTATTGTGAACCACACTGGCAAAACCACTCATATCTAGTAGTTTCCTTACCTCTTCATATGTCACCACATTCCTAGTAGTTAGAAACCAACTGCATTTCTCACTCCAATTTGAAGTTGCCACACCCTGCTTAATCACAGCCTCCATCACAACTTCTGTAAGTCTTTTCATTCCCCTTAATCAAGATCTGGGAACTAAGAAGAAAAGAGTAAGAAACTTTCACAAATAACAGATGAAGGGTATTTAGTCAGGAACAAAGAGGTTATAACATCCCTTTACTCCTCCCTTATCAAACCCATTATCGAGTACAATGCACCCTTCGACATGTACCTTGCCAAGCACATGCAGCAGCTGAAGAGACCACAGAGGTTCCTGACTGGAAAACTACAGGGTCTCAAACACCTATCCTGTACAGATAGGCTAAAATCCCTGTCTTTCTACTCAGTCTTGTACAGACTGCTCAGAGGTGGCCATCTCAGACTCAACCTTGATGGAGTTGCTGCATATCCATAAGTCAAACTCCACTCGTGCAACCCACACACAAGGCCTCAACCTGGTCTGTGACATTAATAGAACTTGTTGGCAGGACAGATTTTAGTCCCAAAGACTCCCCCCGTATGTGGAATAGACTCCCTCTCCACATCAACCAGAGTACCTCTGTAGCCCTCTCTAAGAGGAACATGGATTACTGGATGGGAAACGGACAATACTCCTCTGGGATCCCACCTGTGTCCCTATTGGACAGGGTAAACAGGTGCTGACTTTGTAAAAACATGGGCAAAATTCTTGGCTAGGCTTATAAGGGCCTCCGGGCCAATACCTAGTATCATCCTATGAACCTATGGAAGACTGGCTTTAAACTTTCCATTACTTTTACAAAGGCAGCGAGGGCATTGGAAAGACCTGCCATATAAAGTGATACAAGTGTGTAACTCAAAGAAGGCTCTCAAGATAGTATGCCAGCAAGTATAAGACTGGAGTAGGAAGGACAGAAAGTGTGTGGTAAATAAATGGAACAGCAGAGCTGATTCAGTAGACCACTGATTTTCTTCCATAAGCTTATTTGTAAACTCAATTTCCCTTCTCTCTTCAGTGACTTTTTCTTAACTCGGTTAAAAGTTCATACTGGAAAAGAAAAAGAGAGGGCAGTTACCCTCTTCTTTTTACTGGCGTTTCTAAATTAGGACAGCTGACAGAAAGTCACCTTTAAGACAAACAGGTCTCACAGAAATACCCTGCAAGTAAACACCAGTGTGCATCACCTCGCTGATGGAAAACTTCATGAAGCACTGTCTAACAAATGAGTTGCTGTTGAAGATCCACTGTTACAGTATTTCCAAGTAGCTGAAGCTATGTTGCAACGGGACATTTCAATGCAACTATTTTTTCTTCTACTGTGCCACATTTCCATTTTACATTTTTACAACAGGGAAACAATGCTGCACTTGCTGCAGTGCACATAACAGTTCTGAGCATATGAAGGATTCAGTGCAGCTTGCTGGCATGAATCAAAATATCAAATCATCATTAAACAGCAGCAGTATATCACGTCTAAAATAACATCATGGCAGTTCATGGAGGGAAGGGAAAAACTGAGCAAAAGCCAAAAGTGGCAATTTAAGCCAGTTAATTTTATGCAGGTCAATTCTATTCACTCAAATGGATCGATGCTGAGGGATACACAACAATATTGCTCCATTAATTCACTTTAGTTTCTTTCCCAGTGTATCTGCCTCCACTTAATTTCAACATAATCTATAGCTGCAGCTAAAACAAAATGTGACCATGGTAAACAATGCTGTATAACCAAATTTGCGTTTACATTCACTCCCCAACTGCATTTTGAAGCATGTATATATCATTCTACCACATGAAACAAAATCAGTGAAAGCAAATACAAAATCGATGACTGTTCCAAGTCTAAAAACAGATGTCAAGCCATCTCACTGATAACATAAAACACAAACAAGATGAAACTGAAAAAAAAACAAACAAGGTAAAGGATTATTTTCCTACTTCAAAGTGTGACATTCTACTCAATCCACAGAATTTGATCAGAGTCTAAAGATTATGCAGACTTATAAAACAGGTTTTATCATTTGCCATTATTCTGATCTTTACTTTAATTTTTTTTTTTTTTATTTTACATTTGTTGACCAGGCTAGTCTGGCTGGATAGATGTCCATTTTCAGCAGAAGCCCGAGGAGAAAAGCTCCACTATATACTAGAAGGTAACATAAAAATTGTACAACGGGATGCAAAATTATGAGCATGACAAGAAAATTAGTCCAATGTAGCATAGTAATGGTACTAAAGCAATTTGACAATAAAGTACAGTTTTGTACCTACCATAAATGTAGATGTTCGAAGATCCACATTGCTGCAGTCCTTACATATGGGTAGTCCGCTGCCTCTTAAACTGACATCAGTCTTTTCTTGCCCCAGATGTCAGAAGGCCCTAACAAGAAAGGCCAAAGCCAAAAAATAACCAACCACCCCTGCACTAACCATATTTACAATATGTACAACTCAAACCACCACCACCTCTAACTACAATGTGGATCTTGAACATCTACATTTATGGTAGGTACAAAACTGTACTATGTTCTTCAGCTCACATTGCTGCAGTCCTTACATATGGGTAGAATCCCAAAGCAGAGGTAAGGGAGGATGGCCAAACTAAAAAGCATTAGGGGCTGCCAAAATGCCCTGTAAAATTGCAGTGGCAAATCCAGCCCTAGATTTAGAGTAAAGTGGAAGGTGGTAATGCTTAGAGAAAGTATGCACTGAACTCCAAGTAGCTGCTTCCAAAATATCTTAGCTGTAGAAGTGGCAGTAGCCCTAGTGGAATGAGGCCTAATCCCAGCTGGAATCTCCTTACCATGATGGGAATAACAGAAAGCAATACAAAAACCAATCCACTTAGAAATAGTTTGTTTTGAAACAGGTTTGCCCTGAGAACCCAAAGCAAAAGAAACAAACAACTGCTGAGACTGCCTGAACCCTTTAGTTCTGCTCAAATAATATCGCAACTGTCTGTGTATATCCAAAGTGTGCAAAATCCTCTCCCTTTATTTTGGGGGTTTGCATAAAAGTAGGCAAATGAATAGTTTGGTTTAAAGCCACACTAGAAACCACTTTAGGCATAAAAGAAGGGTTAGACACCCTATCCTTGTGGAAAATTAAGAAAGGCTCAAGGCCTGTAACTCAGAAACCCTTCGTAATGGCCAACAAAAAGCAGTCTTCCATGATAAATATTTCAACTCTGCAGTTGCTGCAGGCTCAAAAGGTTGTAGAGTGAGTTTCTCCAACACAAAATTGAGATCCCAAGCAGGAGTAGGAGCTGGGGTCTTATATTCTTTGCCCTCTAAGGAATTGCTTAAACAAAGGCTGAGAAAATAATGGTGGGTCACAGTCATAGTGAGCAGAAATTGCTGCAGCATGAACCTTTATAGAGGAGAAGGACAAACCTTTGTCCAATAACTCAGTAAGGTATTGCACTTAAATTAGGTTTAGAAACATCAAAGTCCTTTGCTGTACTCCAAAATAAAAATCTCCTCGATTTATCTGCCTAAACTTTCCTTGTACTAGGCCTTCTGGCCTCCAAAATAACATTCAAAACTTGTTGTGGAAGCTGAGACCCTCCAGGGTTTAAAACAGAATATGCCAGGCTGTTAGATGTAGAGAGTGAAGTTTGACATTGAGTAAATGACTGTTCTCCTGAGACAGCAGGTGAGGAATCGAAGGCAAAGGCCATGGAGGCTCAGACTTCTCAGTAATGGGTACCAGTGCTGTCGAGGCCAATCCGGAGCTATTAAAATCATGTTTGGCTTGTCCTGTCTGACCTTCAGGAGTACCTTTGGGAGGAGAGGCAGAGGTGGAAAGGCATACACGTGAAGATTGCTCCAATTGAATGAGAGAGCATCCACTTTCCAAGCTGTGGGATGAAACCTTTTTGTGCAAAACTTTGGCAGCTGGTAATTTAGAGGAGAAGCGAACAGATCTATGTCTGGAGTTTCCCATAACACTGTCAATTTCTGAAATACATGAGGATCCAATTTCCACTCGTGGGGATCCATAATTTGTCTGCTCAACACATCTGCTAAGGAGTTCTGTGCTCCTGGCAGAAACCTTGCCTGAAGATTTAGCTGTAAACTGAGAGCAGTCTCCCACAAAATCATTGCTTGTCTGCATAGAGGATATGAATGCGTTCCCCCTTGCTTGTTGATGTACCACATGACAGTTGTGTTGTCTGTTTGAATCAACACCTGCCCTGGAAGAAGTAAATCCTTGAAAGCTATCAATGCAAATTGGACTGCTAACATCTCCTTCAACATCTACATATCAACTTGAAGTCTGGCAGGCCACGTGTCTTGTACCCATTTTCCATTTAGATGAGCTCCCCAAGCTTTGTCTGAGGCATCTGTCGTTAGAATCTGACTCGCCTCTGGCCGGGTCACAGAGAGTCCCTTGTTTAGGTGACATTCCTGAGCCCACCACAAAAATTCCTTTTGAATGCAAGGTATTATCTGAATGACAGTGTCCATATCTTGGCAGTGCTGTGTCCATACATTTTTGAGATACCATTGTAGCTTCCTCATATGCAGTTTGGCATTGGGAAGTACCAGAATACAAGATGCCATGAACCCCAAGGCTTGAAGGACTGTCCTTGCAGTCAGCCTGGACTACAATTGGTGGAAGTAAAGAGAAAGATTCTTTTGTTTGTCCGGGGTCAAAAGGCCATCTGGGATGCTGTATTCAGTCTCACACCCAGAAAGCACATGTCCTGAGAGGGTACTAGACTGGACTTTATTTGAATACCCCAGGCATCTTAACACTGCCATCACATACTGTAAATGATGAAGAAGTTCGTCCTTTCCTTGGGCCAGAATCAGGCAATCGTCCAAATAAGGATAGATTTGTATTCCTCTTAGCCTGAAGAAAGCTGCCACTGGAGCCAGAACCTTCGTGAACACTCTGGGCGCAGTAGATAAGCCAAAGGGCAATGCAGAGAACTGATAATGAGAAGTCCCAGCCAGCAGATACTTCCTGCAACTGAGCCTGATAGGAACATGAAGGTAAGCCTCCTTGAGATCCAGAGTCACCATCCAGTGATCTTTGCCCAGCAGAGGTAAAAGCTGTTGTAACGTCAACATTTTGAACTTGGGAATGTCCAGATATGTGTTGAGGCTAGATAAATCCAAAATTGGTCTCCACGTGTTCCCTTTCTTTGGTACTAGAAACGAATAAAATCCTAGGCCCACTTCTGGCAGAGGGACCGGTTGTATGGCCCCTATTTGAAGTAGTAGAGAAATTTGTTTGTGAGCCTCTAGTCTTTGCTGAGGAGGAGCGTCCGGCATGCCTTTGAAAGGAGGCAAGGTATGGAAATAAAACTTGTAACCTTGGTGTATGATATCCAATACCCATTTGTCTTGGGTAATCAAAATCCAATTTTCCTTGAAGAGTGCCAACCTTCCTCCCAAAGGTGCTGCCAGGCAAGAAGGATCTGGCAGCTGAAAAGTAGGTCATTGGGCCTGTTTAAGGACTGGCCCCTGCCCTCACCGAAGATTGTGCAGGTGAACTCCCTGTTCTAGGTCTGAAAGAACTCTGAGCTCTGCCCCTACCACGTCTAGATCTACCCCTAGACTGAGAATCATAAGAAGGATCGTCCACCCCTTAGCAGGCCAATTCCTACTAAACTTGGAGGCTGAACTTGCAAAAATCTTTAACAGCCTGCATAGACTTAGCCTTGTCTTCCATTTTCGTCAAGACTGACTCCACAGGTGAACCAAACAACACATCAGACTGCAAAGGAGCATCCAAAATCCTTGTCTTAACATGGTCAGATAAATTCTGATCCTTCAGCCAGGCGTGCCTGCGAAGAACTGAACCAGTGGCAGCCACCTAGGCCTGCACAGCATCAAAACCACATTGTAATGAATGCTTACCCACCTGTTCAGAGACATGCACCAAATCTTGTAATTCTTTACACTCAATGCCTTGAGCATCCACCTTAGACTTCAATTGAGAAAGAAGAAAGTTTTGATATTTCAACATATGAAACTGGCAATTCAAAGCCCTCATAGCTAAGGTAGAAGATGTATAGACCTTCTTTCCCATCTATCCAAAGCTCTGGCCTCTTTATCTAGAGGAACCGGATTTTTACAACAGAGGCCTTGACACCCTTAGGTCCCTGACTAATAGTTTCTGGGTCAGCCCTAGGACTCTTATAAAGATATTTATGAGCCTCAGGCACCCTGTAATACCTATCCGGTTTAACAGGCGCAGGAGGCAGAGAATCAGGATTAAGTGAAGCCTCTGCAAACACATCTTCCACAACATCCAGAACAGGGGTATAGCCAAGGGCCTATGTTGGGGTAAAAGCAAAAATTCCCTAAGCCTTTTCCGAGAATCAGAGAAGTCCTGACCTTCCCACTTAAAATGTTCCCTCATAGAATGAAGTGTCTCTGAAAAGAAAAGTCCTCTGAAGAAGAAGAAGAAGGAGTGGAATCATCTGCATCAGAATCAGAATAAGGAGAGTACTCCTGCAAGTCTTCAGCCGAAGACACTGAAACATCTGAAGCCTGCTCAAAACTTCCCAACTCTGGCTCCACCCTAGGCCTCTTATCAGGAGGGGCAAAGAACCTCTAATCAGAGTAATCAAATCTTCTGCCATTTTAAGCATGTGCTTCTTAGGCACAGACCCTGCTGAACTAGGAGTGACACCAACAGAAGCTAAACCTGGCCTGCCTCTGGGAGAAGCCTTGGAAACAGAAGGAGAGGGCCTAACCACCCTAGGAAGGGAGGGAGTACAGTAACCTGAGAAGCCCCTTCAGCCTGACCTGCCTCTTGAGAGGCCACATCCTGCAAAATCAAAGTCTCCTGAGACTCCAGAGAAGTCTCCGTCGGAACCACGGTTCCACTAAGAACCAGCGTCCGGAGCGGACGACTCAACTGCCTGGGTTTAACTGTTTTGTCTTTGGCATATTATAATTGCACCGCTTCAAGACCAGCCTAGCACAATCTAACATAGTGCGCTTATTGAACCTAGCACCACCCAACAACGTCGTGCTCAGGCCCCAAACAAGGAATGCACAAAGAATGATAATCCCTATGCTGTATCTGTTTCCCACAAGAAATACAGTTATTCACTTTTCTGACATCCGGAGGCAAGAAAAACAAAATATTCAACTTGGATTCGGTCTGAAACTCCGAACTCGAAAAATTTCAGAGCACTTGCAATGCTGCTTCTGCATCGGACCATGCGGCAAAAGACTGAGGATATGGCGTCGGTCATGCGCTTTTGTACCCTGGCGTTCTGATGTCAGTTTAAAGCGCCTTGATTTGGTATTCGGGCCGACCGAGGACAGCGGACTACCCATATGTAAGGACTGCAGCAATGTGAGATGAAGGGGTTGGGAGGGTGGCCTAATGGTTAAGGTGTTTGCCTTACAAACACAAGGTGCAGGGTTTGAATCTCACAAGGGATAATTGGCTAGGCTTAAAATGGCTCGCAAGGGCAGTTAGCTTAGTACTAATCTATGAATCTATGAATCTATGAATAAACATCTATAATTAGCAAAACTTAAACGAAACTATAATTAGCAAACTTAACAAAGCTATAGCTATAGCACAGAGTGATGATTTATGTTTGCAAATTCTTTGCTGTAGTAGGAATAGTACAGCCATAAAAGAAAGAAAGTAGTAAATTACATAAGAGTCTATAAGGTATTTACAGTATTCACAATTGTTATAATCATTTTGTGCCAGGGCAATAGATTAAGAGGTAGATTTGCATAGCTGGGAGCAACCTATAAATTTGGGGGGATAACAGGTTGCAGAGATAAAGTAGTATCCAAGTGGATAGTAGATAGTTGCAGAAGAGGGGTAGTATTAGTGATAGGGACAAGCATAGAGGTAAATGGAGAGAAATGAGAAGAGGGCTGGATGCTCAGGTCAGTCAGGGTTTGAGCAGGGGCATAGCCAGTGAGACTTAAAATAGTTCCTCAGTTGTTTCTTGAAAAGTTGAGAAGAGCCTAGAGAGGTCAGTTCTATGGGAAGTTTATTCCAGTATGAGCCAATGGCGTTTGTAAACAAGGAGTCACCAGCTTTGTTGTGTGTTTTGAGAGTGGCAACTAGTAGTTTGTTGGCTGAACGAAGGGAAGTAAGATTCCTGTAAGGGACAACAAGGTTATTTAGTATGGGTGTATTAGAAGGGCAGTGGAGGATTTTATGGGTGATAACTAATTGATGTAGGAGAATAAGATTTTGGAGTTCGAGCCAGTCAAGCTTTTTGAGGTTAACACAATGATGGGTGTGAAATGGGGAACCTGTGGCAAACCTGGCAATGCTATGATAGGCCATGGCAAGTTTCTGAAGGTTAGATTTTGAAAGGTTTATAAAGGATGGGGAGGCATACAATAGTGTGGAGATAAGATGAGTTTGGGCTAGAGACACCCTTGTAGATGCTGTTAGAAAGGGCTTAAGTCTATAAAGAGCACCAATCTTTTTATTAACAGCTTTGATGGTTAGGTCAATGTGGTAATCAAAGTTTAGTTGATTATCTATTGTGACGCCTAGTAGTTTAGTGGAACAGTCAGGTGTAATGATAGTGCCATTGTCAGACATAATTGAAAAGGAGAGAGGGGTGGATTTAAGGGTAGGAGAGAAAAGTAATAGTTTGGTTTTTTTGGGATTAAGGAGGAGACAGATATCTTGGAACCATTTTTCTACTGCTGTACAGACTTGTTGGGTAGAAGAATGAAGTTCGGCTGGAGAAGCAGCAGAACAGATGAGAGTTGAATTGTCTGCGTATTGAATACATGTGGAAGTGGGAAGAGAGGTAGACATGTTATTTATAAATATGGAGAAGAGAAGGGGTCCTAAGATGGATCCTTGAGGGACACCGATAGTGACTGGAAGCAGAGAGGAAAGATGGCTGTCCCAGAAGACTGCTTGTTGTCTATCTTTCAAGTAGGAGTCAAACCAGTGCAATGCCAAAGGTTCGAGAGAGAGACATTTCAAAGTGTCTAGCAGAAGGTGATGGTTCACCATATCAAAGGATTTAGAGAGGTCAAGAAATAAAGCAGAGGAGAAGAGGTTGTTATTGCGATTTTTGTTGATAGTGTCTGAAAAGGAGAGAAGAGCAGTGGAGGTGCTATGGAAAGGTCTAAAACCATGGTGGGAGTCAGAAAGTAGGTTATTATGTAAAAGATGATGTAGACGTTGTTGGTGTATACAACGTTCCATAAGTTTAGATAGAGGTGATAATAAGGCTATAGGACGGAAGTTGGAAAGGTCATTAGTGTTTCCTCCTTTATGCAGAGGAATGATATGGGAGACTTTCCAGAGGGAAGGAATAGTAGATTCAGTTATTGTTCTATTAATTAGGATGGAGACTGGGTATGCTACTTCAGCTGCTGCAAGCTGCAGATATCCAACTGGTAGTAGGTCGGCTGAAGGAGTGCATGGTTTAAGTTTTGAGAGTAATTTGTGTATATAGGTTGTGGAGACTGTACTAAATGTTAGAATGGGGGTGTTATTTTGAGGAGAGGTCATTTTGAGGGAAGTGTGGGGAATCATGGTCTTTGCTAGAGAGGTGACTGTTTCAGAGAAGAAGGTGTTGAATGTACTGGCTATTAAGTTGGGTGGAGTCTGCACTAAGTTAGCTGGAGTAGGTGTTTTGGTATTACCTGGATGGAGCAGTTTATTGATTCCTGACCAGAATTTTTTGGGGTTATGATTTTGATTTTGTTGGTGTTGAAGGTAATATTTTTTTTTTATCAAGATAGGTAAGTTTTTTTGTAGTGTTTCTAAGGTATTTAAAGTTTTGGTGGTCAGTTGGGTTTTTAATACTTCTCCATTTTGTCCATTGTTTATTCCTTAAATGCATCATTTGCTTGGTATCTTTAGAAAGCCATGGGGCAGCTTTGGATCCTGTTCTAATTACGCAAGAGGGGGCATGATGCTCAAGAATTTGGAGGAATGTGTTGTTAAAATGGGCAACTGCTTCCTCAAGTGGAAGGTGTTTTAGAGTTGACCAGTTATACTGTTTGAGTTCATTGCGGAAGCTAGGAAGGTTAAAGTTTTTTTTGTTATGTATAATACGATAGTTGGGCTGATTTAAATTGTTGTTTTTTTGTTTGGTGATGTAGGTGAGAAGATGGTCGCTGATATTGTCAGGGAGTATACCAGTTTTATAAGAGAGAGGATTATTGTTGACCCAATATCCAGTCCAAGATGGCTTGTTTATTGGTAGATTTGTGAATTCTAGTGGGGGAGTTTATAGTTTGTTGAAAAGTAAAGAGGTTGAGGTGATGGGTGGGTTTGGTGGATATGCAAGTGTTCCAGTCAATGTTAAAGTCTCCTAGGATTATGGTTTCCTGAGGAAAGCTACAGGAGAGCCAGCTAAGAATGTTTTCCAGTGTATTTAAGTGGTTGCTAGGAGGGATATAGGAACAAATTATATATATGGCTTTGTTTTTATTTAAGTGGAATTTGCTGCAGAGTATTTCAGCATTGGCAGGGGAGGGAGGGAGTCAATAGAGGACACTTGCAGTTGCGATTTAGAGAGTAAAGCAACACCACCACCCTTTTTGCTTAGACGATCCCACCTTAAAACGCTATAACCAGGAGGAGTAATGTCATTGTCTTTGGTGCCTGGTTTAAGCCAGGTTTCAGTAAGACAGAGGATGTCAAATGAGTAGAGGTCAATTAAAGCATGGAGTTGTGTAATTTTATTGTTAATGCTCCGAATATTTAGGTGTGCTATAGAAAGGGAGTTAGAAGAGAAAGGTGAGTCTGAATTGTTAGTATTTGGTTTTGTGAGGGTGTTAAGGAGGGAATTGTTTGGGCCAGGGTTGGGGTGGATGTCCCCATGTAGCAGTAAGAGTATTTGAGGAAGTGGGAATATGTTTGAGTTTTTGGAGGGTATGATGTAGAACTTTCTAGATGTGTGAAACCTGTTATGTGGTATTCTGTGATAGAGTAGGGGAAGGTAGGAACATGATGACAGGAGGTTAATGTAGGTTTGATTAGCTAGGGGAAGGAATGAACCTGTGTGTTTAGCTAAGCTAGGAGATCTGCTAAGGGTGTAGTACTCATAGGAAGTAAGGCTATAGTATAAAAGAAGGATGTTAAATAGTAGGAGTAGATAAAGTAGTTTGAAAGGCAGGGGCATGTTGAGTTAGATGCGCTTGGCAAGGTTAGAAATTAGTAGTATTTGGATGGTGGGGATAGGGGTGTGGTAGTGAGTCAGGAGTGGAGAGTTAGTGAGTGTGAACGAGGTAGGAAATTGGATATGGTGTGAGAAAATTGGGGGTGTGGCCGAGCAAGTATAAGGCTAGGGTTACTGGGGGTGGGTGGGAATTGGGGGTAGGGTAGGGGAGCTTGGGGGTAGGGTAGGGAGGCAGTGAGCCACTTGAGAGCTGAGTGGGAAGAGCCAGAGAGAGGACCAGGGCGCAGAAAAACAATCAGTAAGAAGGGAAAGAAGCACTGGGTACAGGGCAAGGTAGGAGTGGACAAAGAGAAGGGGTACAGAGAGGATGATCGGTAAGTTGGGAGAGATAAAATACAAGTTTAGATGCTCAGAGAGGTAGTACAGTTGGGTGTAGTAGAGAGATAGAAATGGGGTTGAGACCAGGAAGATATCACGAAGAGAACAAAACTCTGGTGAGATAGGTAGGGATAAGAGGTTTACTAGGACTAGGGTACCACCTAGTGGTCAAAGTCAAAAATAAGGAGAGGCAGAGCAGGCAAAGAGCAAATTATTGGGAATGTGGGGAGGTACAGGAGAGAGTTATCCTAGGGACAAAGATGCAGGGGGAGGGTAGGAGAGTGCGACTTAGCTGCTAAAGGATGGGGGGTGTAGGCTGCTGGTTAACTTGGGAGGGAAGTCAAATAGCCTGGAGTTATAGAACTTAAAAATTCAAATTAGCAGGACATACTTTCAAAAAAGGACTGTTCAGGGTAGAAAGTCTTGGTGGGAAGGATAAGCAAATCTTATTCAGGACTCTGTTCCTTAAATTGGATTCCGCACGGGCCTCTTTAGAGTGGATAAAGGCAGGAACTCAGGTACACAAGGATTCGGATATTTGCTTCAAGCCCGAGATACGCAGCAGCCAAAGGGGAAAAGTAAATTTTATTTTGTAATGCAATGTTAAAGAGTTCTTGTTTCAAGTATTCTAATACATGGCCAGCAAAACAGAAATCAGTTATGCAGCAATAAACATCTAGACACAAATGTCATACACTCAACGTTAGATGCAAAAAGACAAGAATAGTTAGTTAAGCCAGCAATCAATACATAAAATCCACAGCAAAAGATGTAGCATACTACTGGCTAACAGCAGCTAATGTGATTTTAACTATACCATTTGGGTAGAAGGAAATATCTACAAAAAGCACGCTGCCAAGTTAGTATGATGTTGTTGTTGTTGTTGTTGTTGTTGTTGTGTCTTTCGGCTTTTCCCGGTTAGGGGTCGCCACAGCGGAACTCCGGTCTGCTAATGATTGGTAGTTGATTTTTATGAGCCGAGTTACCAGCCCTGACGCACAACCTTCAACGAAGGTACGCCCATTCACGCATATCTCCACGCAGAAGATGCTCTAGCTGAGAATCGAACTGGACAGCGTCTTACTGTGATGCGACAATGCTACCGCAGCACCACAGTGAGAAATACAAGAAGATAGATGTCTTTAGCTACATTCCTGAAAATATGGATATTATATCAAGCACAAAATATGACATAAAACCAATAAAACAAACAACAGAGGAGGTTGAAACACGGAACTTCAAAATCAAAGACTATTTCGTCATTAGCCAGTATCAAAATCTCAGGCTCCTTCACTGTCTTAGATGGATTTCTGATAGTAATCCTCAACTGCTATGCCAACATCAAAATTATGAGTTCTCTTGGTACTGGCCAGGTTTAAGCACAAACTTTGCCTTTACTTATAAAAGGCTCAACATGGGTTGATTTTCCCTAGCTGAATGCTGGGCCCTAACTCTCCAAACTGGTTGGGATAAGGAGTCTTTCTGATTGAATCACCTACATAAAGTGAACAACTTCTTCATAAGGTGGTTTGAGAAATCAAACATTAATATTTTCTTGCACTGGGGGAAATGATGGAAAACATTTTTTCACTCAAATGTCAGCTTCACAACACAACTCTCATTCCTGGTTAAGTCAGTTGCACTGCACTCACAATAAGTGCGTGTGCCACGTAGCATATATCAGCAGTGGCCAGTAACAACTAACACATATGCACAATAGCAGCATATATGAAGGTATAATGTAGTCTCACATGTGCTGGAAGCAAGAACATCAGACAACTGAGCTCAGGAATAGTGCCCTCACAGACAATAAAAGGAAATGGCAAAGAGGTGGTAGAGGAGGCACAAAAGAAGGAAGTCATGTTACAGAATGGATAAATGCGTAATACAGGAAATGATAAAGAAAAAACATAACGACATCTGTTCTAACAACAAATACAGTATGTGTTTATATACACACACATTATATAAATATACATAAAATGTATATATGGAACTTTATGTGAACTTTAGTGAAATGTCATAACAGCAAACGACAAAGGATCAAATTAAAATAGTTGATCCATAAAACATCGAAAAAAAAGTAAAAATACATACTATATCCCCTGCTAAGTATGTATAAAAACTCCGAGATCACACTACAGTGGAGAAAGGGCAAATTTCTCATTCCCCACTATACTGCAATCTTGCTCAGGAAAAGCAGGAATGGTTTGATCGGCTGCTCTGGCTTTTCCATACATCAGTGAAATGACTCTGACTGACATACTGCCTGCATTCTATATATATATATATATATATATATATATATACATATATATATATATATATATATATATATATATATATACATATATATATATATATATATATATATACATACACACACACACATATATATTATATATATATATATATATATATATATATATATATATATATATATATATATATATATATATACATAAATATATATATATATATATATATATATACTATATATATATATATATATATATATATATATATATATATATATATATATATATATATATATACACGTATATATGGGTCTACTTCTATATATCGAACAGCCAAAATACTGACGGCCAAAAGCTTGCACTGTCTTTTTGGTTTTAATTCTTCCCTTGTTTTAGCCTTATAGCTTAGAAATCTACTGCAGCATTTCTGGTAACATCCATGCGAGGCATTCCCTTAACTTCCTGTTGTGCTTCGTGTGATGTCCCTCCACTGTCCCAGTAATCAAGAAGCCTCAATCCTCACCAGTGAGGGACATGCACATTGGGAGGACAACAAGTACACACACAGTAAAGTACAATTTCCCTTAAGAGCACACAGAGATCACAGTCAGTCTCGGGCTGGTTTCTCCCTCTTTCTCCAGATCCCTAGTAAGACTCCCCACTGGCACAGCTATAGGGTTAAGATCTCAGCTGAGTGGTCAAGCCAAAACCTCCAGCACTCTCTCTGTCCAACCAGTGGTTCGTGTCCCTGCCCAAATAGCACACACACACACACACACACACACACACACACACACACACACACACACACACACACACACACACACACACACACACACACTTTGAGATCTGATTTATATACAAATATGCAGACACTCCTGGGGAAGGCTGGCACAGGTTTACTAGCTATGCCCTCTTCTACCCATACTATAAGATAGTTATCACTGCCACCAACCACTACTTATCAGCTACTATAAAGGCCCTTACCAAAGGGTGCCCAGTCTTACTGTGTAATGTTACTATTATCTAAATGGTAAGTGTGTCCAAGACTAAGGCTATTTAAGAGTGGCCTGTACAGTATCCCCACATACATATGCAAGTACCTAAGAGATTAAATATCTCTAATCAAATGAGCCACGATAAAAGGTTTAAATATATTTAATAATAAATAACAAAACAAGACAATACTCAATAACACAATGCAGTGACAACAGAGTTCAGAATCACAGGAAATACTTTAAAACAACATTGCAGGACAGTCTCACATAAATACAGAAAACATCTAAACTAATCTTGCTATATTCCTATCTCTAAGAGAAAGACTATGACTCAAGTCTTACTTGCAGAGCAAGGCAAATACAAGTATTGGTGAGAGGATGTTTCCAGATCCAAGACAAGATACAAAATGCACAGACTCTCTCTCTCAGATAGTTCTTAAATTAATAATACGCATTACTGCTGGGTCTGCTAGAGGACATCATTATTTTACACCTGCCTCTAGTTCTCCGGTTAAACAGATACAAACAGAATTTAACATGTCTCTATGAAAAATACTTGCCTCTTAAAAGCTGACACTTATCTCTTAGAAGCTTGCCTGAAACTGGAAGTTATAAAACAATTAACACCTTTACATTTTAAACCTAGTAATTATAAGACAACAGAAAGAAACTCTAGCTGTAGACATTCTGTCTTCTAGTTGTGGTAAACAAAATGTTAAAACTCTACTTATTTTCTGAGTTTGCAAGTTAACTCTTATGTCCCAATTTCTACTATGAAAACATACATTTGCACAAGCATATAGTCCATATAATTTTTTGCTCTTTTCCAGCAGGGTGCACTGTGGTTACATTTTTGAAGCTTGGCACATAACATACAGGTTACTTACATTTGTAGACAAGCCTATGGATCATATTAATATTTACAATGACAGAATTATTTACAAAATTCTAGCTAGCTGGGCTGGCAGCCTTCACACTCTGGACCAGTGCATAGACCTCTCTGTGGACAGTCCAGTTTACTTGGACATATGCATATAGTGTGACATATGCACAAAAAATATTGGAGTAATTCTTCAGTAGCATTTTCATACCTTAGGTTCACAGATCAATACTAGATTAAACTGCCCTTCTGGGCCATTTTAAGCCTAGCCAATTACCTTATTTGAGAATCAAATTCTGGACCTTGTGTCTGTAAGGTAAACACCTTATCCATTATGCCAACCTCTCATTTTGTTTGGCCAGAGGTTGTGCTGATAAGTCTATCTTATAGTTTTCCAGCTGCTATTTAATATTCAGTAAGAGCTAGAGCATCTTCTCTCTATCTCTTGCTCTACATCTTCCCTTCATTTTCCATACTGACTGACTGTTAATATAATAGTACTCAGACTGTTGTACTTGCGTCCTGAAGTATTCCTTATTCAAAGAAATCTAGTAGAAGCTGTTGCTAAGACTTTAAACAGGTTTCTTACCACACTGGTGTTTTTGCTGTTAAGCATAAACACTGTATTATACTTAAATGCAAAATTGTTAATGCTATAGGACTACATATGTTAAAAGACAGTCATTCTATAAATATTAAGCCACATTCTTCCATCCTACAGTTATTTAAATGACCCAGACCAGGCTCAAAACCAGGAGAAACAATAATTCTATAAAATTCTTAAACAACTCCCTCAATCCACGACCAAACAAAAGCTACCACTTGGGCAGATCTTAACTGAATACCCCTAAAATTCCCCTCCTTGAACAAGCCTCCTCTACTTAAATACAAATCCATCATAAATACCATTATGGCAGCCATTCAAAAGAGGAGCAATATCATCCTAGGTCATGTTTCACACAGCAAAAAGTAATGCAATCCAATAGTCACCTAGACAGAATGACCTTAAATACCTAAGGAAAAAAGTGATCATATTTTCCTGATGCCATTGATTATGTCAGGACAGAATCTAAGGTGACAATCTTCTTTATTACAGAACTTTGGAAAAGAAAACTGGGAAACTAAGAATGGTTGAGATTAATGTCTGTAAAGGCTGCCTTTGGCAAGAGAGCTGGATTAGCGTGTAAACAAAGTAGAAGTTTTATACTTGGCATCTGTGTTGTCCACTGTCATTCTTCCTCACCTATAGGTCTAGGATCAGATCCTCAGATCAGACTCGGCCACTTTCTACAAGACTTCGGATCCAAGCATCATACTGCTCCCTTTACTGATAATGCCCTAGGCCCATCACCAACACCTCAGACCAAGTTTGATGTTCTACTTGTCAGTCATACAACCTACAGAAGGACCTAATAAGCAAATCCTGACGAGGCTCAAACCAGGAACCTATGGGTCCTATGACATCTATAAGTCCTTCTAGGAGTATTGGTCAGGGGATGGTTGGGAGGGAAGGTGAGGAAAAATGAAAATGGACAACACAGATGTCAAGTTATGTTACGTACATAACTTCTAAATTTGATGCTGTCCTTTTCATTCTTCCTCACCTATGGGTCAGCATCCCCAGCCATGGAACTCTTGGGTGGCCCTTATGGAAGGACATGCCAGAGCACTGTCAAACCAAAGGAAACTCTGTTTCTAGAGATAATATCCAATCTGTAGTATGTAACAACGGTATGAGTCTTTGCCCGTGTAGCTGCAACACAAATATAATAGATTGAAGCTCTGAAAGAAAAAGCAGCTGAAGTTGCCATTGAACTAGTAGAATGGGCTCTAGGAGTATGATGCAATTCCAAACCTTTCTGAGAGTAAATTAGTGAAATACGATCTGTAATCCATCTAGCCAGAGTAATTTTAGAAACCGCCAGACTCAGGCGATTGGGAGAAAAGGTCAAAAAAAGCTGGTCAGATTTCCTATTCTGCTTTATTCTGTGAAAACAGAAACGTAATTGTCTATGATCATCAAGAAGATGAAACATGTATTCACCCTTGTTGGAAAAATTGGAAAAAAAAACAGTGGGAGTTGAATAGACTGGAAGATATAAGACTCAGTAGTTACCTTGGTTATAAAGGATTTTTTCGTAATGACACTCTATCCTTACGAAAGAGGATATAAAAAGGCTTCGCTGACAAAGCCTGTAATTCAGAAATTCTCTTTGCCGACATAATGGTTACCAACATAACCGTTTTCCAAGACAGACATTTCAAATTGCAACCGTTTGCTGTTTCAAAGGGCATTTCAGTCAACTACTGGAGAATTACTGTGAGATCCCAAGGAGGGGATGGATCCCTTATGGGAGGCCTAAGAAGGAAAATTCTTTCATAAAGGCCTTACATAGTCTAGAAGCAGACAGAGAAGAAAGTTCATTCCCCATATCAAAATTTGCTGTTGCAGCGAATTGCAATTTAATGGCAGAAAAACTAGCTCCTTCTCTGAAGAGAGTACTGAGAAAAAGAAGGATAGCTGGAATAGGGGCTGAAATGGGGATCAATGTTCTCTTTGGAAGCCCATACAGAAAACCTTTTCTACTTACTTCTGTATACTGTTTTTAGTGGAAGATTTCAGGGAGGCTAAAATAATCTTATGACCTGGGGAGGCAAGCCTGTTTTACTACCGCTGGAATTGAAAAAAACATGTGGTCAGTTTGAGGGCACGGAGATTGGGATGCTGGGTTTCTGACGGGTGAGAGACAAGATCCTGATTAAGCTCCAGAATCCATGGAGGATCAAAAATGAGACCATAGGAAGGGGAACCACACCCGACGAGGCCAGAAGAGGGCAATGAAGATGACTGAACTCTTCAGCCTGCTTGCTTTCTGTAGAAACCTGGGAATCAAAGGAAGAGGAGGGTAAGCATAAAGCAGGCCAGGGGGTCAATCGTGAACTAGAGCATCCCTCAGTGACTCCCCCTGAGGGAGGATCAGCTGAAGAGCTCGCTGCACTTGTTGTTGAGGGGTGAGGCTAACAGGTGGCAGCAAGGCTGGTCCCTAAAGTTGAAAAGTCTGTTTGCTATGGATTGACTGAGGGACCACTCGTGAGGAATCAAAATGGACCTACTGAGTCTGTCTGCCAACACACTGAACTTCCCAGATCAGATATAGGTGTTGCAACTAGAAAATGGTCTGAAAAGATCACCCACTGCCAGACCCTCATGGCCTCCCCGCATAATGGATATGAATGGGTTCCTCCTTGTTTGTTGATGTAGCAGACTACTGACATGTTGTCTGTATGAATGGCAATCTTCCCCAGAGAAGAACCTCCTGAAAGGTTTGCAACAATAATATGACTGCTCTCATCTCCAGGACACTGATACGCAGCTTGGTCTCCAAGGGGGACCACGTGCCTTGGACCATCATTCCTTTATAATACCCCCTCACCCTAAGCGTCCATGATCACAGTGGCCATTGGAGGGGAAAGAAAGAACAGCCTGCCAATACAGGTCTTCTGACTGTATCCACCATCGTATATGACATTTGCAAACTGGTGTGAGTTTTATGGGAACAGATAAAGACTGGTAAAGAATTAGCCACTGTACTGCCAGGGTCCACTGGAATGTTTGCATGAAGAACCTGGCATAGGGGACTAGAATAATGGTGGCTGACATCAGTCCAAGAGTCTTCAACACCAACTTCGCAGGAGGAGACGGATGGGACAGCAAGTCTAGTACTTGATTGCTCAATGATGTGATTCGGTGCAAAGGAAGTGAAGCCACTTGGCGTATGATATTCAGCTGAGTTCCTATAAACTCTAGATTCAGTACAAGAGTCAGCTTAGACTTTATCAGGTTTACGGTT